>NW_026138252.1:0-224387 GCF_025592945.1 Manacus candei
TAGAACACAGGTAGGTTTTTTTCCCACCTCCTTCTACGTGAAGCTGTGCTTGGTGTCTGCCTCCCTCTTGTGCACTCCCATTGCTGGATCAGGCACCCAAAAGTTTTCTTTGCTGAGGCCTCTCACGCCAGAGAGAACACAAAGTTGTTCTTTGTGTGCGAGCCGAGCCGTTGCCCCGATTTAAAGAGCATGGGCTGGGCTGTTTGTTTTCCAGCAAGGTTGGCCACTCCTGCTCCGGGCTGTCCCGTGGGTGAAACCCCGGGGTGTTCCCTGTGCAGGCACTAATGGGGCAGAAGATGAGCCCCAGGAGAACCTCCCTGTCCCAATTCCCCACATCAAAGCACAGCTGGAGCTGCTGCCCCGCTGCGAGAGACCTGAAGATCCAGTTGCTGGGTGTTGTTGTGCAGTTCTGTGGTGCTCAGGGCAGACATTGCAGCTGCTCCACAGAGCTCGGGGTGTCTTGCACCACCCAGGCTTGGGATCAGCCCTGACCAGCCCCACAAACGGGAGTGTTTGGCTGGTTCTTTCCGATGTGTTTCCCCTCGAGTTGCCCCGGTCGTTGCTGCAGAAACGGAGCTCTGGGAGCTGGGACATGTCCTGGGATACAGAGGCAGGACCAGTGTCAGCAAAGCAAATAAACTGGGGGGTGTCAAAATAAAAGCTGACTATTTTCTAGACTTTGCATCATCACACAG
The DNA here is from genome assembly GCF_025592945.1 of Manacus candei. NCBI lineage: Eukaryota > Metazoa > Chordata > Aves > Passeriformes > Pipridae > Manacus > Manacus candei. The sequence goes on from NW_026138252.1 coordinate 696, forward strand.
GGATTCCCCCTGTATGTTCTTGTGGGGTCCCAGAAGAGCCCCTGAATCCAGGGGAGGGGGGATTTGAAAGAAACCCACCAGTAACTCCAACCCAGGCAGGGATGTGGAGAGGACTGTGTGTGCAGGTCAGGGGTAGCCTGGCCTTCCCAGCTTGGGCTTGTTTCTTCCCTGGCCAAACCCCTCCTCTTTGCTGGGAATTGAGGAGAAGCTCTCTGATTTATGTCCAGTGTGCTGGAGCCAGTGGCTGCTCCCAGGACCCCGTGACTCCTGTGCCCTGTGCTCGTGGGGGAGTCTCATCCCTGGGGACGTGGCCCCGTAGCAGGACAGCTGGGATGCTGTTGGCAGGCAGGAAGCTGAAATAAAAGGCCTGAGTCCAACCTCCTGTGACACCCCATTTAAGACTCTTTAAAAGAGACTTGGAGGTTTTTCTGCCGGTGTGGTGGCCACCTGCTCCTCTGCTTGGGTTTTTCCTTTGGGGAGGATCCAAGGTGGGGCCTCTGGAGGTCACTGGGTGTTCCAGTGTTCACATCTGGCACCGAAGCCTTTCACCCATCACCCCTCTGAGCTGGAGCAGGGTGGCAACGTGGTGACATACCCGGGGCACATACCTGAAGTTCTCGCGTGCTGAGAGCTGCTGAACCATGCTGGCACCTTGTCCCTGTGCCCACACTGGACCAGCTGGCAGAGGGGTGCTGGAGGGGGCACAGGGATGTGCCCTTTGCTGGCAAACACCCAGCTCAACACTGCAAAGCACGGGGTGTTTCTGCTCCCCACCCAACTGCCTCAGGGAAATCTGCCCAGGCCAAAAGCACCTGAACTTTCTCACCACGGCCACGTGGCCTCTCCTGAAATTCCAAAATTGCAGGCAAGAGACTGCCCAAGGGGGGGTCTGGCCCTGCTCTTAGAGGGTTTGGCCGCAGGGCAGGGAGCTGCTGCCTGCACAAGAAATCAGAGCTGCCAGTGTTCTCAACAACTTCCCTCTCTCCTGGGTTTATCTTCTCGAGGGTCACAGCCCCCAGATTCCTGACAAGCTCTCTGCAACAACATAGCTCAAATTCCTGATCCTGCTGATAGGACAGGGCAGTTCCTGGCTGAGGGAGCTCCCACTTTGCTCTTGTCCAGGATGGGGGTTCCTGTGCCTGCCCCCTCCTCTGGGCTCACCCCACTCTGCACCCCAGGCATCTCCTGGGCTCCCATTCCTGTGTGTCCCCAGCTGGGCAAACCCTCACTTGCTTTATTTGACCTCCTGGAGCCAAGAAACCTCTGGGCAAGTGGCTCCTTGTCCACCAGGAGAGCGGGGAGCAAACCTCTTGGGCACCAAGCACCCAGGGGCTCTTCAGATGTGTCCCATGGGAGGGGTGGCCCTGGCAAGGCTCCCGTGAGGCTCCCTTGCCACTTGTCTCCAGGGCGTGCCAGAGGATGCCGGAAAAGCCTCGGGGCACTTTAAAGACCAGGTGAACCGAAGGCAAGGGGAGGCACATTCCTGCCAAGCTGTGTTGGCAAAGACCTCAAATGGGGCTGCTCCACGGGGCATCCATCTGCTCCAGCAGGATGGGGCTGACTCAGCCTCCTGGGAGCCACCGGTGCTCGGGGAGAGGGACATTCCCCTCGGGGACACATTCCGGGTCCCACGGGGGTGCAGCTGGAGGCAGCAGCAGGGCAGGGTCCCGCTGCATGGGGACCCTGCTGCCATCCTGCTGGTTGGGGAAGGTCCCATCAGAGCGTCCCGGCCCCGCCAGGGCGGTGGCTGCAAGTTCCTGTGGTTGGAGATACCAGGGAGCTGTTGCAAAACTCTTACTACAGCAAAATCATTTCAGGGGTTGAGTCATCTGTGGTTCTTAGCAACTGGTGCTGGTGGCCCCACAGCTGGGGGCCGGTGCAAGGCCAGTGTCCATCCCTGTCACCCCGGTCGTGCTGCTGGGTCTGCAGTGCCCAGACCACCCTGGTGGGGGTCAGGGCATCACCTGGCAGGAGCTGCTCGTCTTGCACGTGGAGGAATCCGGCCCCATCGATGTCCTTTGTTGTTCAACCCGAGCGTGTGTGTGCATGTGCACAGACAAGAACCTCTCCAGGAGCTGTTTGCCAGACTCACCCAGTTACTGGGAACTGAACCAACCACCCTTCCCCTCCCCACACACACTCAGCTCCACAGACGAGCCCTGGGTGTGCAGGAGGGCTGTGGCTGGGAAGGAGCTTCCCTACTCCGAGAGCTGCCTGGATCTGGAAACCTTCCTGCGGCTCCTTCCCTGCGGGACAGGTACCCCCAGGGGCACAGGGTGCTGGGGGGCTGCTGGGGACCTCCGGCCGTGGGGGACGGACCCCGCGGTGCAACGGGGCACAGTGGGAGCTGTGTTTGGTGTGACGGGGTGCAGGTGGGAGTTGGGTTATGGCTGGGACTGTTGGGCCTGCAGGGGTCAAAAGTGGGGACCTCAACATCACACAGTGCCACGACGGGACCCCCCAGCCTGTGCCAGGGCCCCTGTCCCTGGGGGGTGACACAGGGGGATGGCACAGCCTGGCACCGCCCGGGAGCAGGAACGGCCACCCCAGGCCTTGCTCCTCTGTCCCACCACCCTCCTCGTGGACTGAGCCCCCCAGGGACAGTGGCTCTGCTGTGTTTGCACCCCACAGAGGTGGGAGCCGGGCGCTTTCGGGTCCAACGCCCTGTGCCCACGCGGGGCAGGACGCGGCGGTGACGCAGCAGGCTGGCATTCCGGGGGCTGGCTGGTGAGGGTGCTGAGCTCTGCGGGAGCACACGGGCTCTGCCGGCAGAGCTGAGCACACCTGAGCGCTGCCCCTGCCCTGCCTGGCACCCAGCCAGCACGGGGGGGGAGCTGCGAGGCTCCCAGGGCACAGGGACTGGCACGGGGCTCAGCACGGAGCTTGGCATGGGGGTCACATCCCCTTCCCACCCTGCTGCGGGTCCGTGGTTGGAGCTGGCACTGGGCTGAGCTGGGCAGGTGGGTGCTGGCAGGGCACTGGGGGTGGGGGCATGGGTGAATTGGCAGGCTGGTGGGGGAGGCACGGGCCCTGGGGGTGTGCAGGGACTCCAGGTTCAGCCACCAGCACCAGTGTTTGGGAGGAAAGCAGCAGCTCCCCTCTCCTGAGTTTAAAGGAGCTGGTTCCAAGGGCTGGGTGGGAATGCTGTGGTTGTTCCCCACCCTGGCTCACTGGTTTGCCGGGGAGGACGATCTGTTTTCAGCAGGGTGGTGAATGAAGGTGGGTATGGGCAGAGGCACTGCCCTGGCACTTGGTGGCACAGGACCTCAGCTTGGCCCCACTTGGCTCAGCTGCTTGCCGAGGTGTCCCTGTGTGGGAGCAGTGTGGGAGCAGAGCGGTGGGTCTGGGGCTCGCTGCAGGGTGGCTCTGGCCAAGGCTGGGCTCCCGGGCAGCCCTGTGGGCTCCGGGCAGTGCTCCAGGCTCTGTTCCTTCCCTGCAGCCCTGGGACACTGCACTGTGCAGCCCCCCCCCGGATGAGGGGACCCTGATCACCAGAGTGCCATCGCACCCCTGCCATGCCCCGTGCTGGGCACTTCCCACCCCACAACTCCCTGTGAGCAGGGAGGGAGCCTGAGCCTCCTCCAGGTACGTCTCGGAGGGCACCGGGTTGGCCACGGGCAGCAGCAGCTCCTTAAAAGTGGGAATGACCCAGCTGCAGTCCTGTGAATCCCTTTGTCAGGGCAGGCACCTTCACAGCACAGAGGGTTATAAAATCCACCCGGGTTTGTAAATCCAGGTGCAGTAAAGCTCCAGGTCGGGCTTAGTGTGCCACCCTCCTCGTGTGGGGCAGCCCCAGGCTGAGCTGTGGAGCTGCTTTGGCCGTCGGGGCCTCCGGTGTTGCTGCCGGGGGGGCAGGAGTGGGAGCAGGAGTGGGAGCAGGAGCGGAGCCCCAGCCAGGGTGACGTGCTGGTGACACGCACAGACTGTCCCTTTCTGCAGCCCCGCTCTCACCTGTGCTTGGGCTGCCTCGGGCATCACCTGTGAGACAGAAAAACCGGTCCCTGGCGTGTCCCAGCAGCCCAGCATTGCAGCAGCCACTTCCCCTTGGGCTGTTGATCCTGGCTCGCTCCAGCAGATCCTGCTGCCGGTTTGCACCAACACAGCAGTCAGGAGGGGGGTTGGTGGTGGGGATTTGGCCAGGTGGCTCATCCCTTGGGGCAGAGGCTCCGTCAGAAGGAAGTGCTGAGAGGTTGAGTCACCTCTGTCACCAGGAGAGTGTGGGGACGGGTGTTACTGTGTGCAAAGGTGATGGTCCCCCCACCCCACATGAGTGCAGCGTGGTGGGGGAGCCCAGAGGTCAGTGGGATTTCGTGCAGTGAGGGACACGCACCTCCCATTGCTCCTCACCCTCCGCTCCTCTCCAGGTTGGGTGACTTCGGTCTCCACCGGCCACCATGGATTGGAAAACACTGCAGGCACTGCTCAGCGGGGTCAACAAGTACTCCACAGCCTTCGGCCGCATCTGGCTCTCCGTGGTCTTCGTCTTCCGCGTCCTGGTCTACGTGGTGGCGGCCGAGCGCGTGTGGGGCGACGAGCAGAAGGACTTTGACTGCAACACGCGGCAGCCGGGCTGCACCAACGTCTGCTATGACTACTTCTTCCCCATCTCCCACATCCGCCTCTGGGCCCTGCAGCTCATCTTTGTCACTTGTCCTTCCCTCCTGGTCATCATGCACGTGGCCTACCGGGAGGACCGCGAGAAGAAGAACCGGGAGAAGAACGGGGAGAATTGCCCCAAGCTCTACAGCAACACGGGCAAGAAGCACGGCGGGCTGTGGTGGACCTACCTGCTCAGCCTCTTCTTCAAGCTTATCATAGAGATCCTGTTCCTCTACCTCCTCCACAAGATGTGGGACAGCTTCGACTTGCCACGGCTGGTCAAGTGCACCAACGTGGATCCCTGCCCCAACACCGTGGACTGCTACATCGCTCGGCCCACCGAGAAAAGGGTCTTCACCTATTTCATGGTCGGAGCCTCCTCCATCTGCATCATCCTCACCGTCTGTGAGATCTTCTACCTCATCTTCAAGCGAGTTGTCCGCGGTGCACAGAAGTGGAAGAAATCCACCAAGCGCTCCGTCAGCTACAGCAAGGCCTCCACCTGCCACTGCCACCTCAAGTCGGAGGAGAAGGACAACAAGTCCCAGACTAGGTGTGTGACAGCCCTGACTGCTGTCTGAAGGGTGCTGGGAGGGGAGGGTGGAGGGAGAAGGTATTCTGGCGTGTGCCAGGGATGGTTGGTACCAGACATGACCACCAGTGATGTCACCGCCGGACTCTTCAGCCAGGACCTCGGTGGCTGTGAGGGGAGGGGGACACATCCATGGGAACTCTCCTGCCTGGGACCGTGGGCACATCCCCAGGTGTCCCAGTGGCGTGGTGGCAGGTGGGTGCTGGCTGCCTATGGGCATGCCTGAGGGTGTCTGTTCTTCCCACAGAGGAGAGGAGCTGTGAGCTCGCCCGTCCCAGCTGGTTCACATTCCCCTTGGTCCAGCAGCTTTTCCAGCCACCCCTGAACCCTCAAGAGTCAACCTGTGTGAAAAATGACTAAACCCAACAAACTAACATCCCTGGAGAGAGACCCATGGGTGCTTGAGCAGACACAGGTAAGGCGAGGGCAGCCCTGGAGCTCTGCCAGATGCACAGAGTAGTGCCACAAGCTTGGACATCACAACTGCACACAGATCCTCCCATATCTCCTCAGGTCCTCCAGCTCTGCTGCTCCCATGGTGGGTGTGAGTGCACTCACTGGTGCCCAACCAGAGCTGGTGACACCCAGCATGGTGGCAGTCCCAGCTTGCTGTGCCTCACAAGTGCACAGTCCCGAGCACTGTTTCATCCTCCTGTATTTTGTACCAAAAAACCCAAAGGAATTTTGGGCTCGGCACCACAGCAGGAGCTCTCTTCATGCACCTGAAGCAACGACAGAGGAGCAGAGCTCCAGGCTGTTGCCAACTGTTCTCTCGGCCCAGTTTGACAGTATTGGGGCAGGGCAGCTTCTCCCCCTTGGCTCACACGAGTCCCGTGCCACGTCTTGCCCAAATGCCACTGCTGTCTCTGCTGCTTCCCTTGGTGCCTCTTGTGTCCCACTCACCTCGGACGGACACGTCACATATGGCACAAGCTACGGATCCAGTAAAACATTGCTTGGACACACTGGAATCTGCTCTGTCCGCTGGAAATCGGGGGGACTGGTGAGGGCAGATGACATGGATTTGCAGAGGTTCCCCAGGAGCCCGCAGCCGGGTGCTCCTCATCCGCCCGAGCCGGGCAGGGCAGTCGAGCCCCGGGTCGGGCTCACTCCTCCCGCTCCGCCTCTCCCGGCTTGTCACGCGTCGTTAAACCTTAACTCAGTAGAACCGCACGCTGGCCCCCAAGGAAATCAAGGAAGGATCAGCATCAATTATTTACTAAACCTTGATAAATATTATAATAAATAGAAATTATTTCCATGTAATCTCTCCATAAGCAGCGCTAGCGGAGGGTCCGCCGTTCCCAGCTCCGCTCGGCCCGCCCGCACTCCGCAGCCCCACGAGCGTGTTGTGGTGTGTGCCGAGACCCCCGGCAGCAAAGCTCCGTCTGAAACTCGCGGGCAGGTCCCGGGCAGGGCTCCGGCGGGGCTCATCCCGGGAACCGGCGGGATGCGGGACCGGGGCCGCGCTCCGGTGGGGCTCCAGCACCACCCAGCGCCCGCCGCGCCGCACGGACCCGCGGGGGCAACCACGAGCGGGCAGGGACGGGACATCCCCGGACACGGACACGGGGTGGGGGACGGAGCATCCCGGGGACACCCCGCCGGGCAGGGGACGGGACATCCCCAGGACGCCGGGCGGGGGACGGGACATTCCCGGGACACGCTGTCGGGCAGGGGACGGAGCATCCCGGAGACACGGGGCAGCGGACGGAGCATCCCGGAGACACGGGGCAGCGGACGGAGCATCCCCGGGGTCCCCGCCCCGCTCGGCGGGTTTGCCCGGTGGCGGAGCCGCAGCCGGGGACGAGCGGGCGGGAGACAGCCGGGTTTCCCGCTGTCCCCCACCGGCTTCGGCCCCGACGGGTCCCGGCCGTCTCTGGGGGTCCCCGCTGCCCCCGCCCCGCCCGCCGGGGCCGCCCCCTCGTCGGGGGGCGGTGGGAAGGGGCGGCCCCGCACACCTGCGGCCCGGCCCGGCACTAAGCCCCGGCCCCCCGGTTTCCTGCCGCGCTCCTCCCCCGGGCCCCGCACGACCGGAGCCGCCGCAGATCCCGGCCCGACCCCTCACACTCAGCGCGGCCCGAGCCCGGCGGGACGTTCCCGGCGCAGCGGAGGTGAGTGGGGACCGCCGGGACCCCCGGGACACCGGCGCCGCTCAGGGACACCGTGCTGGGGACGGGACACCCCCACCGCGGATACCCCCTCGCCCCGCCGCTGCCGGGGTGCCTTTAACGGCACAGCCGGCACTTCTGCGCTTAATTAGCAGCGGTTAATAAGGAGCCGGGGCTGCAGCCGCCCTCTCTGCTCCTTCCCAGCCGGGCTGCGGGGCTGAGCACCCGCGGGGTGCAGGCTGGGCTCCAAGGGGTCCCCACAGCAGCAGGAGGTCGGTGAGGGGTGCTAGGGGTCCCCTGGGCGAGGGAAGAGTGCTGGGGGTCCAGCGTCCCACAGCCATGAGCTGTGGGTGCTCTGGGCTGGGTGCTGCTGGGGCAGGTGAATCCCTGTGCTGCCTCTTCTCCCCCTGCCCCGTGTTCCTGCACTGGGCAGGCATAAGTAGAAGGAGCCCTCCAGGTCTCAGAAAGCCTGGGTGCTTCCCTCAGGTGTGGGATGTCCCTCAGTGGGTTTGCTGGGACACTCTGCAGAGCAGCTGTATCCCAAAAAATCACGAGGCTGAGGTGGCCCTACCTGCCCTGTGCTCCTCGGCACGGAAAGAGGGAATTGATGTGCCTGCTCTCCCCTCTCTGCTGGCAGAGGCACAGGCTCCCTAGAAGATGGGTGACTGGGATTTCCTGGAGAAACTGCTGGACCAAGTCCAGGAGCACTCGACCGTGATCGGGAAGATCTGGCTCACCGTGCTCTTCATCTTCCGCATCCTCATCCTGGGCCTGGCCGGGGAGTCCGTGTGGGGGGACGAGCAGTCGGATTTCGTGTGTAACACCAAGCAGCCGGGCTGCACCAACGTCTGCTACGACAAAGCCTTCCCCATCTCCCACATCCGCTACTGGGTGCTCCAGTTCCTCTTCGTCAGCACCCCGACCCTGATTTACCTGGGCCACGTTATCTATCTGTCCCGGAGGGAGGAGAAGCTGAAGCAGCAGCAGAGTGAGCTTCGGGCTGTCCACAGCAAGGACCCGAAGATCGAGCAGGCCCTGGCAGCCGTGGAGAAGAAGATGTCCAAGATCTACGTGACAGAGGACGGGCGGCTCAAGATCCGAGGGGCGCTGATGTGGACCTACATCATCAGTGTGATCTGCAAGAGCATCTTCGAGGCTGGTTTCCTCGTCGGCCAGTGGTACCTGTACGGCTTCTCCATGGTGCCCCGCTACGTGTGCAAGAGGGACCCCTGCCCCCACCAGGTGGATTGCTTCATCTCCCGCCCCACCGAGAAGAGCATCTTCATCATCTTCATGCTGGTGATGGGCCTGATCTCCTTAATCCTGAACCTCCTGGAGCTCTTCCACCTCTGCTGCAAGAACCTGCTCAGCAACATCAAGAAGGTGTCGGGGCCGGTCGTACCGAGCCGGGAGGTCTTTGCCCAGGACATGGTGTCGGATCCCTACGCACCCAAGCACTACCCGTTCCTGCCCATGGCCGAGAGCCACGTGCCCTCCTACCAGACCTACAACAAGCTCTCCAGCGAGCAGAACTGGGCCAACTTCCACAACGAGGAGAGCCTGGCGCTGGGCAGCGGCAGCAGGCCCCTGTCGGACCCCTACGCCCCCCGGGCTGCTGAAGCCTCTGCCCCGGAGGAGAAGCCGTGCAGCCGGCCCGGGAGCTCGGCCTCCAAAAAGCAGTATGTGTAGTGCCAGGCTGGCCCTGGCTGGCAGGGGGACCTTCCCCTGTCCCACCTGCCTGCAGAGGTGCTGCCTGTGGGCAGGCAGCTGCCTCCTGCCTGGTGCTGTGCCTTAGGGACACACTCCCCTCCAGAGGAGGGATGCTCGGGAGCTGGGCTGAGCGCAGCCTCTGCTCTCTTCTGTTTTCCCCAATGACCCCACAAGGAAGGAAACTGCAGAAAGTTCCCCGGGACACCGTGTCCCGTGTGTCTCACTCTGGGAAAGGGAGAAATCCCTGGAGCCACCCTGTGGAACAGGCTGTCCCTGGGGCTGTAGCAGGAGGCTGCTGGCCATCGGGAGCTGCGGCTCGGCCGGACCCCAGAGCCTCTGCCGGGATGAGAGCCGGGAGCGTGGCCGTGGGAAGCTGCTCCCCTCCAGCCTCTGCACAGAGCAGGCTGAGCCTGGGACAGACACGGGAAGCTGGGCTGGAGCAGCGCTGACAGATCCTGGCCACCAGCCCCGTCCCATTCCAGTGACCCTGGCATCTGTCCAGGGTTTGCTGCCGGAGCTGCCCCCTCCCCATGGGACACAGGGGGTTAATCCAGTGGCAGCTCTGTCATGACCGGCAGATCCCGATGGCTGCAGGGTCACCACGAGTGACCCAGGAGTGTGAGTTCCCTCTGCCCTCCCGGCCCTGGACCCTTTCCCATGGGATGTGTGCCTTTAAGTTATTTTTAACCTGCTGGCCTGAGCACGGAGCTTTCTGTCTTAAAGGTGCAGTTTGCAGGGGATCTGGGGAGCCCTGTCCATGTGCCTTGGAGCCCTTGGGGTTATGGGGAGGAATCAGACCAGCAGCTTCTGGTTCGGAGGGTCACTGGGTTTTATTACTTTGCACTAGTCATCTCCTGCTGTGGGCTGAGGTGCCAGGGGGGGATGGAAGAACCAACTGCTGCCATGGGACCTGTCCCCCAAATTCCCCAGCCCACTGATGCTGTGAGAGGGGATGGTCCTGCTGTGACCAAAGGGCTGAAGGTCCTGTGTGACCCAGGCACGAGTGCAGGATGTGGGCACTGCCCTCAGTGCTGTTTCCTTTCCCTCTGGCAGACTCAGTGTTGCATCTTGTTGAATAAAGTTGGATGAATGAGAAAAGCTGAAGTGTGATGTGACTGTGCTTCCTGAAGCCTCCAGCTGATTCTGGGAGGGCAGGTGAGGGTTTGGGGCTGAGGGAGGGGGAAGGATGCTGTCCTGAGAGTGATCGGACTGGGGGGAGAGTGGGTCACTCATCCACTGAAAGCACAACTGTCCCTGCTGTAGTGTCCTGTCCCCTTGAGCCCAGCCTCAGCTCAGGGTTCTGACAGGGCTGTCATGTCACAGGCTCATGGTGGCCCCAGGCAGAGCTCAGTCCCCCTCCCTGTGCTGCAGATAAACCCAGCAGAGGCAGTGGAGCTGCTTGTGGCTGCATAATAGGTGGAAATGAGCTGCAGATAAAGGCACACAATGTGGCTGGGGCTGTTGTTTAGTTTCTCTGGCTGAGCCAGGCCAGGGCAGAGCCTGCTCTCTGCCAAGGGCCTCTCCAGCAAGGGTGGAACGGGCTAAAAATACCCTAGAGAAGATGAAATATGGGTGATACGGGGCAGTATCGCTGCCATCGGCCCCTGGAGGAAATGAGGAGGGAGGCACCCGGCTGAGCTGCCCTTGGGGCAGAGCCTGGGCTGGTGGCTGAGCCCACCCTTGGCTTCCTCCCTCCAGGGGACGAGGGGGGTGAAATCCCCCTGGGTGGGGGCCTGGGGTGCACACCACCAGCTCCCAGCTCTTCCCTCCATGAGGATGCTGGGGTAAACCCTGCCTGGGATAACTCTGCTCTGCTCCCACCATCTCCACAGGGACCCTGCCCTGCTCCCACTGTTGCCCAATGGGGATCCCCTGGGCCACCCCGGGGGGGCCACAGCCCGGTATTCCCTGGGGAATACTGGGGAATATCAGAGCTGCAGAGCCGCACTGTGGCTCTGGGGAGAGCAGCCCAGGGCCAGAAGGACATGCCCATGTGACAGGGATGGGAGCAGCCGGGCCCTGTGTTTACCCACCGCCGTGTCCCCGCTCACCTCCCTCTCCGGGACTCCTATTTTTGTTGGCACGGGGGGAGCGTCACTCTTTTCCCAGCGACCCCGCAAGGTCGAAAACAAGACGGCCGAGCCCCTGGACACAGTGCCCAAACACGGCTCCACGTCCCACTATTGTTCCCGTGTTGTGACAAAGCGCTGGGGGCAGCCGGGGTGACCCTGCGCCGCCGGGCCCGCCGTGGCACACGCCAACAACAACAGCGAGGGGCTCACCCGCGGGGAGGGGGAGGCAGCGGGGCCGGGGTTGGCAGCACCCCCCCAGGAGGGAGGGCAGCCCTTAGGCAAATAAAAGTTTGGAGCTGATAAGGGCCCGGGCTGGCCCCACGCAGCCCTTTGGCACAGCCCGGGGACAGACAGTGGCCGGCCTTTCTCACACCTCCGCGCTCCCTCCTGAGCAAACAGGCCCCTCTGGTGCCTATCTGGGAACGGCACTCACTCCCCCAGAACCCAGCCCTGTACTGGGATGCTGAGCCCTGTGCTGGCACAGGCAGCTGAGGGGCTGCAGTGAGGGGGCTCCTCATGGGGCACCCCCTGAGTTAGGGAACACTTTGGGGCAGCTCTGCCAGCCTTGGAGGGGCCACACACTCCCTGGGACCCCAATTCCCTCTGGGGTTGCTGGTCTAACAACAGTCACAGCCCCCAGGAGCCCTGTGGCTCCTCTATAGAGATGTTTCTGCCCTCTTCCCAGTTAGGACCAGTCTGTGCTGGGCTCTCCCTGCCCAGTTCTGCCATGGTCTGGGGCAGAGGGCTGTCCTGCCTGAAAAGCTCTGCCAAAGACACTGGGTGAGCACCAAGGGGTTTATTTTTAAGCTTTCCCAGTGCACAGCAAACAGCAAGTGTCTAAATCTGGCCCGCTCTCAGGAAGAGCCACAGCAGGAGCAGAATCACAGCTGAGGGGGAGGACGGGCAGGGTGTGGGCAGGGCCATGGCAGGCAGGGCCACAGTGTGGCCCCCCTTCCCTGCAGGGGCCCTGTCCATGCCCAGGGCTCTGCCCACAGCTTCCCAGTGCCTCACTTCCCACACATCTTCAGAGGGAGCAGGAGCAGGCGGGAGCATCCTCCTCCCAGGCCAGGCACGGAGCCCTGTCCACAGCAGCACTCACCATCAGGGCAACCCCAAACCAGGAGCAATCCTGCCCTTTCCAGCTGCTGGCAGCGAAGGAAAGGCAAACCCCACGGAGCTCCCTTCCTCCCCGGGGTTATATTTAGCCCTCCACGCGCGGGCAGGGCAGACAATGCACCCTGTGTGAGAACCGCGGGCCGGAGGAAACGCGCTCAATAGCCCCGACGACTTCCCGCATCCTGACATTGTCACTCCCCCACCCCGGCCACTTCCTCGTGTGGAGGCACCAGGACCGCGGTGCCCACCCTGGGATGGGTCCTACCCCTGCCAGCAGCTCAGGGCATCGTCCTGATGCGACACCGGGCGGGCAGGGGCTGCTGCCTGCAGAGCCGGGGGCTTTTCCTGGCATGGGAAGGTGGATGCTGTCTGAAAACAAGGAGCTGCGGTGGTCCTGGGGTGTTGGGGATGGGGAGTCAGCCCTGGGCCGTGGCTGCTGGAAAAGGCAATGCCGAGTGGGAATGGAACACGTCCCACTGCAGCTGTCCCCAGTCAGGGCTCAAGAGATGTCACTGCTCCTCTCCCACGGAACTTCAGGGCCTTTGCCGGCCACGGAAGGAGCCACCAGGCCCGGCCTGGAGGGAGCCATGGCAGGAAGAGGCAAGTGAGACGTGAAGGCTGGGAAAGGACTCGGCTGCTCTTGGGAAAAGGGCAAAACTGGAGCCTGGGAAAAGCCTGGGCTGGGAGGGAGCAGATGTCCCCAGGGGCTGTGGGGGACGCGCTGAGGGACGAGCTGCCTGCTCTGCCGTGCACCCTCTGGGTCCCCGAGCCACGGGGACACCGCGCCACGGGCAGGGCCAGGGTGTCCCGGGATCACCACACTGCGCCAGGACGGGACACGGGAGCGTGAGTCCCTGCAGGCCCCAGCTCCCCCCCCCAGCTCCCACACTGCTCCTCTCTCCCAAAGTGTCATCATCCTTTTGGGAAGGGGACAGCCGGCCCTGGGCCATCCCCGTGCCAGTGCAGGGTCAATCAGAGTGTCCCCGGCCCTGCACAGCTGGTGCGTCCCTGTCTGATCTCACCGGACGTCCGCTGCGGCCATCCAGGTGTGCTGAGCGGCTGGGGGGGTCTCAGTGCCCCCCATCCTGCACAGCAGCTGTCCCAGGCCCCTGAGCCACCCCAGGGAGCTGGGGTACAGCTGGCTCCCGGCATCCTGCCTCCGGAAACCGCCACCTGCTCCTCTCGTGAGCTGCTCAGGATGGACCCCAGGGACAAACCCAGCCCCGGGCAGGGCAGAGGGTCTGTCGGGAAGCTGCAGCCACCCTCGGAGCCAGCAAGGTACCAGGGCCCTGCCAAGGGCACCACAGCCACCTTGACCCCCCTGAGCCTGGGACATGCCCACCATGGGCTGGGCAGGGACAGGGAGCACTTGTGGCTGCTGGATTCAATCCCTGCCCCATGGCACTATGCAGCCACAGCTGGCTCTGGACACGGGGTTATCCCTGGAGCTGGACAAGCCTTGGAGGATGCTCCCCCACAAAATGCCAGCCTCGAGGCCAGGCATGGGACTCCCTGCCTGGGGACAGGCTGGCTGCTGGCTCAGCTCCTTGCCACACTCCCACTGCAGTGCCCAGCTGGGCACACCTGGATTACAAACCCGCTGGAACAGACCAAGGAGCAGTGTGTCAGCAGCCGAGGGCAGGCTCGGGAGGGCAGGTTTTTATGATAATGGTTTATTCAGCTTGGGAGGGCAGGTTTTTATGATAATGGTTTATTCAGCACAGCTGCCTCTGGCTCTTGGTGAGCCGCCGTGGCTGCTCACCCCAGCCCTGAGTGCCTGCCGGCTCCTATTCTCGTCCCGCTGGCGCTTCCCAGGCAGCACATTGTTGGGATTCAATGGGAGGAAGGGAGGGCTCAGGAGAAAGGCGACGGGGCTCGGGGAAGTGGCTTCACTCCTGTCCCAGCGCCTGCGGGAATCCACAGCCCCACAGCCAGGGGGACACACGGGAGTCCCTGGACACATGGGAAACAGCTGATGAAAAAACAGCTGGAAGCACGACAGGCAGCCACGACAGGCGCAGGGCAGGGGCTGCCCTGCCAGGTGCCATCAATGCCCAAACTGTCACCACCAGGGCTCAGCCCTTCCCAACGGCATCACTGCACCACCACGCCGGAGCAGCCCCCCCGACCGGCACCGCATGGGCCTGGGAGAGGAAACGGGGCAGCGAGGCCCCCCCAGAGCCCAATTGTGCCCGGCCAGGCCTGGGAACAGGCGGATCAATGGGCTATAAACAGCCGGGGGAGCCACTCTGGCGCGGGGGGAACAAAGGCATTTTGGAGCCGTTTCCGAGCTGGTCCCAGCTCCCACCCCGGCACACAATAGGGACCAGCCATCACCCCACAGCCTGGCTGGGAAAGCAGGAGGCCAAGGACAGGGGCTACTTCAGGGGACAGTGCCAGCCTGGCAGGGGGACGAGGCAGTGGCACTGCGATCCCCAGGGCAGGTGGCAGCGGGACAGGGTTGGGGCAGGCTCTGCATCACCCCCAGACTCCTCCTGCACCTTCTCCCCCAGGCTCAGCTGCCCTCACAGACCGTGGTGGCAAAGGCAGGAGCATTCCCGGGCCATGAGCCCGGCCGAGGGCAGCGATCCAGCCCAGGACAGCAGCTCGGGAGGCAAACAGAGCCGGGGCAGGGCAGTAAAGCTGTCAGCGGGGCAGGAGCTGGCCCCGAGGCTGCAGGACAGAGTGTGTGAAACGCTGACTGGCTGCTGACTCGGGGCTCTGCTCCGGGCACGGCAGATTTATGGTCCCCGGGAGGGGAAGGCCGGGCTGGGGCAGCACTGGGGCCTTGCTCAGGCACCACGGGAAAAAACAAGCTGGGAGGCAGAGATAACCCCAGCCCCGGCCTCAGCCTGGCTCTCTGCTCAGCACCTCTGGCCAGGCTTTGTCCCTGCTCTGCCAGCAATGCCCGAGGCTGGAGGGGACACCGGCCACCAGTCCCAGTGTTCACTGCCAGCCTCTCCCTGCCAGCCTCTCACTGCCCAGCACCCCAGTGGGACCCCCCAGTCCCCCGGGACCCCACCCAGCACTGACAGCCCCTGTCACCAAGATAAGGAGGTGGATGGGAAGCAGATGATGCAGCCGGGGGAGCCAGGAGGGAGGCACAGCCACAGCACAGGCTGGGATTTCAGTGCCTACCCCTCCTTCCTGCCCACCACCCTGCTGCCAGGCCCCGAGGGCCGTGCCCAGCTGGGGACAGCGATGGCATTTGTCCCACTGCAGGAGATGCTTCTTGAACACACAGGGAGCAGAGACACTCCCTGAGCCAGGGCTGGGACCGTGTTGTTGCAGAAGACACAGAGGCCTGAGGACTGACAGAAGTTTATTGTGGCAGAGGGCAGAGATGCCCCTGTTCCCCACACACCGCCACGATGGAGCAGGGCCAGGACTTCCACCTCCCTCTGTCACCCTTCCTCGCAGGGACGATGCACAGAGGGGTCCCCAGAGATCTCCACCACTGCTCAGGCTCCCGTGGGTGTATTGTGGTAGCGTGGGGCTGTGTTGGGGTTCACCAAGAGCCACAGAGGATCTGGAAGCAGGGCAGCAGCTCCTCCTGCTGCCGGTGCTCAGCCTGCCCCCATCTCATGGCACTCAGGTCCAACCTTCTTCTACGTTCACGCCATGGAAGAAGCCAAACCTGAGGAGACACAGGTGGAACCAGGCCAGGAGGGTTCTGTGCTTCAGGGGCCAGGCCGGGCCGGGGGCTGATGAGTTCCAGCCACACTCCACCTCCTCGCAGGGCCCCCTGCCCGCTCCCACCGGGGTCTGGGGGCTGTTCCTTGGCCACATCCACGGAGGGCCCGCAGGGGCAGGGGGCGGGAGCCGGGCCGGTGGAGGCTGTGCAGCTCCAGGGCAGTGCCGGCGGCCGCTCCGGGGCACGGCCTTTGCCCCGGGAGCCCTTTATTAACTCTTTTCGGGGCGGTTCCTGTTGAGCACGGCCCGAGGGGCGAACTCCAGCTTGTCCTTCAGGCTCACCACCTTGGTCAGGTCCTCGCCCGCGATCTCCTGCAGCTTGCGGTCCTCGCGCAGCTCCGAGATGCTCTTCTCGTCCTGGGCCGTGGCCGGGGGGTCCCCGCGCAGGAACCACTCGAGCTGCGAGCCCACCAGCCCCACCACGAAGGCCACCGGGAAGGTGACGTACGGCGCCTTGGAGCGCACGGCCGCCCACAGCACGGACCACATGGCTGCGGACAGCGCCGGGAAGCGGCACCGCCCGCGACCCCCGCGCCGGGACCCCCCCGGGCCCGCAGGGACCCCCCGCCCGGCCCGGCCCGGCCCGGCCGCGCTCCCGGGCCCGGCCCCGCCCGTTCCGGTCACCGGCACCGCCGGCGGGGCCGCACCGCCCCCTGACGGACACCGCGGGAACTGCACGGCGGGAGGAGCGGCCGGGCCGGGACACGGGGGGGACACGGACATGGGGGGGACATGGACATGGGGGACACGGACATGGGGGACACGGGGGACATGGGGGGGACATGGACATGGGGGGGACATGGGAGGAGATGGGGGACAAGGTAGGACGTGGGAGGAGATGGAGGACATGGGAGGAGATGGGAGACGTGGGGGGATGTGGGGGACATGGGGGGACGTGGGGGACATGGGGGACATGAGGGGCATGGGAGGAGATGGGGGACGTGGAAGGACATGAGGGGACATGGGAGACATGGAGGACATGGGAGAAGATAGGGGATATGGAAGGACACGGGACACGGAAGGTCATGGGGGACATGGGGGACATGGAAGGAGATGGGGGACATGGGGGACATGGGGGGACATGGGAGGAGATGGGGGACATGGGGGGCACAGGGGACATGGAAGCAGATGGGGGACATGGGGGGACATGGGGGGTCACCAGGTGATGCCCATGGGGAGACCCACGGGAGGAGACCCACTGTGGGAGTCACAGGGGAGGAGTCACGGAGGGAGACAAGGGAGTGACACAGGGGGTTGTCACGGAGGGAGAGTCATGGGAAGACACCCACGGGGGTGTCACTGGGGGATTCATGGGGGGAGTCATGGTTGGAGACCCACAGTGGGAGTCAGGCCAGGAGTCACAGAGAGATCCACAGGGAGACACCCATGGCAGGAGATCCATGGGGAGAAACACGTGGAGACAACCACAGGGTGAGACCCATGGGAAGAGTCACGGGGTGATACCCACAGGGAGACCCCTGGGCAGAAACTCAGAAAGAGAGAGACCCACTGGGAGAGAGCCATGGGGTGACCCATGCAGGTACCCATGGGGACACCCACGGGGACATCCCCAGGGAAAGAGCCATGGGAAGAGACCCATGGGGAGACTCGTGGGAGATCTCCACAGCGAGAACCACGGGGAGACTGTAGGCTCTCCACGGGAGATCTGCTCCTGCCCCAGCCAGAACCCCTCTCCCATCCCACAGACACCCATTTCCCACCTCTCAGACACCTCTCCCACCCCTCAGACAACCCCTGTCCCTCCCCACGGACTCAACGGGACGGGAGACGGGCGAAAGGCGAGCCCGGCGCCGGCCGTGTCCCCGCGGGGAGGCGGCTGCTGGCCCGGAGTAACCAAAGTCATCTTTATTAACTGCGGCGGTTCGTTACAATAAAAAGGGAGCCACGTGTCACGGTCACTGCACGGTGCTGGCCGGGCCGGGGGGCCGGGGGGGCCCTTCCCAGGCACATCCCTAAATCCGAGGTGCAGGGGGAGCAGGGTGGGGAAGGGCTTTGGGTGGCTGGGTGGGCGCTGCCGTCACGGAGGTGTTTAGCACCGAGGGACCCCAGCGAGGCGTCCTCCTGCTTGGCCCCGGCCCCCCCGGCTGCCTCCGGCCCCACCGCCCTGCCCGAGGGCCTGGCGAGGTTTGGCCCCGGATTTTGGGAGCTGCCTGGAACCCACCGGCCCTGCCTTGGGGGTGGCTGGTGATGCCGCGTGGGGCTGCTGGCGTGGCGAGGGACAGGGGTGGGGTCCTTCCCCCTTCTGCCACCAAAAGGGACAGTGGGGGCCACAGGATGCTTGGAGAAGGACTGGAAATGGGGATAAGGACAGGGATGGGGCAGATGCAGCTACCTGCCCCACCACACTGCTCTGCCCTGCAGGGGACCACTGGGGCACCCCCCACCCTGTTCCAGGCTCTGTGCACAGCGATGGAGGAGCTGGGAGCAGCCACATCCAGGGGTGTTCCTTGGCCCCAGGGGACACCGGGTACATGACAGCCCCATCTTGGGTTGTCCCATCCTGCAGGGCACCAGGAGCTCGGGGAGAAGGAGTGACCCGCCAGGGGGATCTCTAGCAGCCCCGCACTCAAGGGGTGGCTGCTGGCCATGTCCACGCTCCCGTCCCAGCCAGTGGTGCCAAACCCAGCTGTGGTCCCTGGCACCGCGGGTAGGAACGGGCTGCGGGCAGGTCTCCCACTGCTGCCGCCTCGCTCACACACCGGGGAAGGGTCTCCCACCTGCAGCGAGGCACAGGGGGTCTGTGTTCCCTGTCCCTGGCTAGTGCCACACTGCAGAGGTGCTCCCAGACTCCAGGATGGCAGGAGGGAAGGACGGACATGATGAGGGGTGGGCTGAGGGGAAGGAGGGCTGAGCGGGAAGGGGAGAAGCGCGTGGCGATGCTCCGTGCGAGGGAAGCGGGGCGGCTCGCCGTGACCGAGGGTCTCTGCTGCGCTGGTCCGTCCCACCAGGCAGGACACAGCGCTGGTCACGTGTAGTTTCTGGTTTATTCCTTGGGTTATATTTATATATGTATATAGGGGAGGGAGCCCTGTGTCCCCGCCGCACCTGAGCTGCGGGCGGGGGAAGCAGCGAGGAGACCCCTTTGTCCCTGCTGAGTCCCAGCGTGGCTGAGAGCAGGGCTGGGGGGCTCTGGCCGAGCAGGGGCTGGGAGTCCATCCCTGCCGCACACCGGGGGATTGCACTGAGTACAGAGAGGCGGGGGGGGCCTGCCTGCAGCCCCCTCCCCTCCAGCCCGGCGGGGTCGGGCACTGAGGGTCACCTCTCTTTGGGTTGGGATGAAGGGGGGGTGTGCAGAAGGGCTGAGAAGTGGGAAAGGGACAGAGAGCTGGGACACAGCCCCAGGGAGGGCAGAGGGAGGGAGAGCCCCGGACCCCAGGAGAGGCTGGCAGGGGCATGCGGGCGGGGGGGGCCAAGGGACGGGGCAGAACCGGGCTTGCGTTCACCCGCCGTCGGATCACGAAAGGTCTAAGATAGAAAAGAGAGAAGCTGTGAGTGGGGCCAAGAGCTGCCCCAGGGTGTCCCCGCGGCCCCCATCACAGTGAGCTACGGCCACGCCGTGCAGTCCGGGTAGAAAAGCGGAGGCCGCGGTCACAGCCGGGTCTGTGCCTCGGGGATGTAGATCTCGATGCTGTCCGCGCTCTCGGTGGCCGAGCTCTGGCGGAAGGACGCGGCTCTCTTGGCCGCCAGGAGCCGCTTGCGGGCCTCCTGCCGCTGCCGGTCCACCGAGTCCAGGGAGCGCTCCTTCACAGGGTGCACCTTGGAGCGCGGCGGCTTCTTTGGTATCGGGGGAGGCACCTTCTTCTCCTCCTGCACAGACAACAGGGGCTTCAGGCTGGGACCTGCCGGGGCTGGGCATCCCAGCCAGTGCCGGTGAACAGGAGTGCCGTGGGTGCCAAAGCCACGGTGAGGGGCTCCACAGACCCTCCCACATGTGCCCAAGTTGAAAGGCAGGACTGCTCATCCCTTCATCCATCCCGTGCCAGGAGCCTGCCCAGCCCCTTGCAGGCAGCTGGGATACCTCAGTGGGAGAACAGCCCTTCTTTTGCCTCAGTTTTTCCCAGGTCTGTTTTTCCACTGTTTGCTAAAAGCAGTTGCCAGAGGTAGCCCAGCAGTGGTTTGGGTGCAGATGTGTTTGGGGAGGAGGAGGGAGGGAGAAGTGACAGGGACAAGTACCAGTGGCACTGCCCTTACCTTGGGCTCCACAATCTTCCACCCATTGGCCTTGAGCTGCTGGAGCTCTGCAAACTTCATGCTGACGTCCTCAATGGAGAGCTGCAGGAGGTCCCAGAAGCCAGCCAGGTCTTGGAAGGTGGGCACAGGGAAAGCATTGGGATCCTGTGGGGACAGAGGGACACAGTGTCATCCATGTCAACCCATGGGACATCCCATCCCCCAGTGCAGGGTGGGGCTCTATGTCCAGTTCTCCTCCATGGTGGTACAAAATCTGTTTTCCACTGTCTGAGGGAATGAGACCCTCGACCCACCACAGCTGACCCCCAGCACCACTGCCCACACTCACCATGTTCTGCTGGCAGAGGCGGTAGAACTGCTGCACCTTCTGGGACATGAGGAGCTGGGCGCTGCCCACTGCGCTCCGGATCTTCTCCAGGACTGGGGGGGGAGAGCAGACACTCAGCAATCCTGGGGGGCACAGAGACTCTCCCCTGTGCACTGGGGACCTGCACCCCCAGGGCAGTGGGACAGCACGAGCAGCTCAGACCCCTCCAACACATGCCACGTCTCCTCCCTCCTCCAGACCCCTCTAGCCCCAGAGGGTTTCCCCACCTGTCTTGCCCTCACCCAACCTCTTCAGCTGTGGCAGAGGAGACGTTTTAAGGGAGGACTGTGACTGTGCCCCCCAGCTCTACAGGACCCTACAGCCCCCTGACTCACTCTCCTCGGGCAGGTCATAGTCCTCGGCCTCCCTCTCCATCTGCTGGCACCAGCCCTCCATCTTCTCCACCTCTGCCTGCAGCAGTTTGATGAACCACTCCCCGTCCCGGTGGCAGGGGGAGGCGCGGCCGGAGTCGGGGAGGCTGCGGGAGCCCCGCTCGATCCAGGCGTCCCGCCGGGGCACCTCCACCGTGTCGTACTGCAGCTGGTAATCCTCCCGGTACGCCCACTGCCCCTGCGTGTGCACCGTCTTGTACACGGCGTACTGCCGGCCCGACTCGGGCTCCGAGGAGTGCCGCTGGAACGGCCGCCCGAACTGCAGGGCCTTGTCCTCGGTGGCCACGGCCAGGCCGCTGAAGCCCTCCAGCTCCAGGTCGGCCTGCACGCCCGCCGTCACGCTGTTGGAGCGCTTGAAGCGCGCCCGCCTGCCGAGAGAGAGAGTGGGTGGGGACCCTCACGGCCATGGGGGACCCTCACGGCCAGGGGGGACCCTCACGGCCACAGGGGACCCTCACAACCACGGGGGACCCTCACGGCCACGGGGGACCCTCATGGCCACGGGGGACCCTCACAGCCACAGGGAACATCCCCACTGTCCCATTCCCTCGCTGGGTACTGCAGTGGGCAGGAGCAGGGTGAGGGATGCCCACACGCAGGATGGGGGCTGGGGATGCTGGTCTGGATCCCGGAGCGCTCAAGGCCCCTGGGGACAACCCGGAGCAGCTGCAACCCGCCAGTCCCTCATCTCCCCTGCTCTTAGCCCGTTTCCATGGCTACTGGCGCTGGACCGAGGATGGAGAGGAGCCTGCACTGCACGGGCTGCGTGGGCACGATGCCTGAGCTCCGCTCCCACAGGCCGTGCAGGTCCTGGCACACCTGGCATTCCCACCCCGGCCAAAATGTCAGGGTTAGCTGAAGAATCACCCACAGGTTCATCTGCACCTGGCCCGGGCTCAAAACCCAGGGCTGAGCCCAACGGAGGAGACCCAGCACAGGGTGGGAACAAGGCAGACCCTTCCCTGGGCAGCAGCAAGGACAAAGGGGAAGTCAGATTCTGCCCCAGATAGGGGCAGCTGGTGTGGGATGGGGACGGTGCTGAGGTCTGGGGGTCTCAGCCAGAGGAGAGAGGGAAAAGATGCTGCGGGGCACTGGTGGTATGTGGAGCTCAGGAAGCCCCTGGGGACCCAATGCCCCTGTGCAGTGAGTGTGGCAGGTCTCAGCCCAGTCCAGCCATGCGGTACCTTTTGTCCTCCTCCACCTGCACCCCGATGGAGTGGAACTCCCTCTGGCTCCGGCTCTCTGTGTCCGAGTCGGAGGCGGCCTCAACCTGGCAAGGGGCATAGGGAGAGCGCTGGAGGGCAGCCCCGGGCGCAGCCCCGAGGCTCAGCATCGCCCACACCAGCTCAGGCAGCCCACGGGGACGAGCGGAGCCCACCTGGACGCCGATGGACGGGCGCCACTTGCGCTGCCTTGCCAAGCTCCGCAGCTCCTCCCGGCCGGGGATGGCCTTGATGATGAGGGTGGAGGGCTTGGGAGCGGCGCGGGGCTGCACCGGGGGCAGGTCCAGGGCCACGGCCGTCACCTTGGAGCTCTCCAGGCTCTCGGCAGAGTTGCAGCGGGCCTTGGCGTCTTTGGACCAGGCGGGGCTGCGGGAAACTTCGCTGGGCAGGTAACTCTCGTGGGTGGACTCGGTGCTGCTCTGCGCCGTGACAGAGATGAGGGGTTTGGCTTTGGTTCCTGGAGGGATGGGAGGTGGAGCTTTTCTGTAACTGAAGGCTGTTGTGGGAGAGGCGCAGGATGAAAAGGCACGTGAAAACACAGACACTTGCTCATTTTCCGCCACGAACAGGGGCCCCGGGGAATGGTGCCCACCTCCTCCCACAGCACGGGGCTCTCAGCCCCACAGGGTTTGCCCCTCAGCCAGCTGAGGCTGGAGCTCAGAGGGGCTTTTGGCCAGTTTTTGGGATCAGAAACCACCCCAGACCCACTCTAGCCACACTGCTGCAGCACCCAGCAAGGGGCAGAGGTGGAGACAGAAATGGAGGGAAGGAGGGGATGGTAAACGGGAGCTGGGGACACTGAGCAGCCCCCTGACTGGGACTGAGCCACAGGCAGGATGCTCACGCCCTGTGCCGTGGGCCGGAGGGGACCAGGGAGGGGAGGGCAGCAGCAGCCCTTGGCAGGTGCCCGGGCGAGCAGGCGGGGAGATGTGGGAGTCCCTCACGCGGCCGACCCCACACCACCCCCCGGGACTCACAAGTGCTGGGCTTCAGGATGCTGCTGGTGATGGGCGGCCCCGGCGGGGCCGACATGGAGAAGAGCGAGAGGCAGTCGTCGTCCTGGGAGCATCCCGCCTGGATGGCCCGCAGGTAGCTGTGGCTCCGCATGCGGAAGCAGCCGGGCAGGTCCAGCGCCTCCACGGCCTGCGACTCCACCTCGCCGAAAACCGACTCGCACACGGCCTCAAACTGGTGGTTGAGCTCGTCGTTGATCTGGGGAGAGCGGCGGGTCAGGCTGGGGGTGGCGAGCCGGGGCAGGAGGTGCTCAGAGGGACGTCCACCACCCTCCTGCCCCATCCTGCCCCGCAGCACCCGTGCCACAGGACCTACCTGGCCCGTGGTGAAGGAGCGCCCGTAGCTCTGTCCCCGCGGGAGCATTCGCGGTGGCGTGCAGCAGCTGGGACAGTTACAGATATATGAATCAGAATAGTGCCTACTTGCAAACCTAATGAGAGACAGTGGGAATAGAAGGGATCGCACCAAAAGCAACACATTCCAGCAGAGCACTTGGAAACGCAGCTGCAGAGATGCTCCCGCCGGCCACCGCTGCCGTCCCTGCTCCTACCTGCCCCAAAAACTGTCACCCACTGAGACCGGAGCACATCCCAGTCATCCCCCTTTGAACATGCCTCTTCTCCCCACTCTCTGCACGTGGCTGCAGCAGCAGGTCCCCCCCGAAGCCCAGTACAGCCACATCCCCTGCAGTGCCCTGACACAGCACAGACAGGGCTCGGTGTTGCTGCACTGGGGAGTGTGGCCGTGAGCGGGGACGGTGCCGTGAGCAGGGACGATGCCACTCATCCTCCCAGGGAGCCCCAGCCTGTGGCCCCGCTGCTGCCCGCAGTGCTGGGACGGGGCCGGGAGGTGACAGCCCTTACTTGGTCCTGGCCTGGTCGGCGCTGGAGGAGCGGCGGTAGCTGTCTCGCCGCGTGGCCGCCCTGGGCAGCACTTTGGCGCTGATGTCCGAGTCGGCGCTGTCCTCGTCGCCCATGGCCTTGATGTAGCTGCCGCTGCGCATCCGCCGGCACGGGATCTCCCCGTCCTTGCCCGCTGGGTACCCGCTCCACTCGTCCTGCGGCACCTGGAGCAGGAGGCCAGCGTGGGAGGACGCCGTGGCCGGGGTCCCGCAGGCGGGACACAGAGCAGAGCCACGTGCCAGCCCACGCCCATCCCAAATCCAGTATGTGTGCCCAGCTCCCCTGCCCTCCCCACATACCCCAGAGCTGCAGGGACAGACCCTGGGGGCTCTGACCCCCTGGTAAGGCCCCTAAATCCAGGAGAGGTGATCCCTCCTGACAGCCACAGCTCCCCGTTCCCAAAACACGGGGCAGTGCAGCAGCTCCCACCTCGCGGCCCCTCTGGCGGGAGCGCCTGGGCCAAATCCCACCCATGCCAGCGCAGCGCCCGCCTGACGTAGCAGGCACCGGTCCCACCACGTGCCGCTGACGCCAGTGCCACCAGCACCACGGGGTCCTTACCAGGCTGTGACAGGGGGATGGTGTCCCCCGGGGCCCATGGGGAGGGCAGTGGGGCCGGCACCCTGCCCCGATGCCCCCATTGCTGGCAGAGACGGGCCCCGGCCACCCCCACCCCCAGCCCGCACGGCATTGCTGCTCCCTGTCTCCTTCCCCCAGGAAAGGGAGAGAAGAGTTAATTAGTTTTTAATTGGAAGGGGGGTGACCTAGAAGGGTGACAAGGCAGGCGGTGGCACCCAGCCAGGCTCATAGGCAAGATAAAAGCCACGAGGAGCGAGCGGGCACAGGGTTGCTGGTGGCCCCGAGCTGACAGAGCTGGTCTGACCCCAAATCCAGCCTGCACGGGGCAGGAGGCAGCAGATGGGCTTCGAGGGGACAGCGGGGACCAGCGTGGGACACTGGGGGATGGGACACAGGCGCCGGGGACGTGGAGCAGAGTTGGAGCATCCCCACAGCACCCTGAGCTGTCCCAGCTCACCCCAAGGCACCATCAGCCACAGTCCCCTCGCCCTGCCTGGCCCCTCACCTGCAGGTACTGGTATGCTCGGTCTTTGGCCTTTGCTTCCTGAAGCATCAAGGTCTTCTCGGTGCCACCAGCACTGGGATAGGCTTCCCGGGCCTGGCTGACGGTCATGGTGTGCCAGGCACTCCTCTTGAGCGTCTGGCCGTCCAGAGACATGGACATGCCGGCACAGGCCAGGCATTTTCCTTCCCCGCCGCCCTTTAGACTCTTCAAGGTCAAGTCTCTGAAGGCACTTTCGGGAGCGTCCACGCAGTACTGGGTGCCCTGGTCGGCGGCGTGCCGGCCCGACACCATGTAGCTGCTGTCGCTGTCCAGGTTGTCGTCGGAGCTCCACCAGCCCAACATCTTGGACCGGTGCCGGGAGTCCACCTTACGGTCCTTGCTCTTGCTGCGCTTGCCGTGGCGGGACTGGTGGTGGTGGTGGTGATGGTGGTGGTGGTGGTGGTGGTGGTAGCCGTCCCCGCGGCCGTCCATCTTGGCGCCGTTGTAGTCCCGCTTGGCCGGCGCCTCCAGGGAGTGGGACTTGGCGAAGAGCTTCTGGACGGAGTGGACGAGGTGGCGGATGCGGCTGGGGCTCTCGCTGCGGGGCTCGGCGCCGCCGGCCCGCGGGTACTGCAGCGTGTGGAAGCCGTCGTGGTGCAGCGGCAGCTGCTTCTCGAACTGGTCCAGCAGCGTGGGGGGCAGGCGGTTGATCTTGCTGGCGGGGTGGGCGGTCGCCATGCATTCGTCGCAGGAGTCGTAGGGCTGCTGCGCGTGGTGCATCCTCGGGAAGGTGCTGCTGGCGCTGGCGGAGGGCGGCTCGCTCAGGGGCCCGCCCGGGCACTCGCTGGCCGCGCCGGGGCTCCGCGCCGGGCAGTGGGGATGCTCCAGGGAACACGGCTCGCTGGGGCTGAGCAGGTAGGGCGGCCGGCCCTCGGGGCCGTGCGGGATGTAGTCGGCGGGATGCTGGCAGTCCTCTGGGATGCAGCGGCAGCGGTGGCCGGAGGAGGGCTGTGTCTGGCTACGCTCCCCATGGTAGCCCTTCATGGTGTCAGCATCCTCCCCGTAGCCTCGGCATCCTGCAGGGATGCCCCTGCGGGCTCACCTGTGGGGACAGGGACGGGCACAGTGTGAAGCTCCCCTCTGCGCCCCACCACAAGCAAAACATTGGGGCTGGCCCAAAGGAACTAACTGAGGTGACTGGGAAGATCTCAGGGTGGGATTCGGCCCTGGCTGAGCCCCTGTGAAGTGCCAGAATCATGGGGCGAGGCGGGCACGGTGCTGGGGGTCAGCACCCAGGGTTACCCCCAGCTCAGCTGCTCGGAGGGGGCAGAGGGAAGGAGAAGGCACTGCCGGCAGCGATGCAGGCAGCAGGGCCTGCAGACGGTGAGGAAGGACACGCTGCCATCAGCAGATCCTTGTTTTCTTCTCCAACACCAAATATTGTGAAGTGTTTCTCCGTTAGGAAAACGGTTCTGGCTGAGCTTTTCAGCCGCCGCGATTCACAGCCCCGCTAATGAGCTGCCGCGGGGCGCGGGGGGGCCGAGCTCCGGTGGCTCCACCCGGCCCGTCCTCCCCCCATGGAGCACCCAACGGCAGGTGGAGACCCCCAGCCCTCACACCCCTACCTGCCAGTCCCCCCGGACAGGGGCCAGGAGCAGAGGTGGCTGCGCTGTGTGTGGGGCAGCCCCACACCGAGACAGGAGGAGGGGTGGCACCGAGCCAGGCTGAGCCCGTGCCAGCCACCAGAGCCGCCTGCACCCATGGAGGTTTGTGTTCCTTACGGTCCCTCAGAGGCTCTGCCTTTGGTTTGACTGTAAATGAGGAAATTACTTATTCTCCAGAGCATCTCGGCTAATTAACAGGCATCGTTAGTGCTCTCGTTATCATATTTGGGCAGGGTGCTGTGGGCAGCACGTCTCTGAGACTGGCTGCAGGGCAAGGTGACTGTGGGACATTCCCTGTGGCACGTGGGGTGTGTCAGACCACGGGGACAGGAAACGAGGGACACTGGGAGGGTCAGGGCTGTGAGGGAGGGGGTTTTGTGCCCGGAGGAGCCCCAGAAGACAGAGCAGCTGGGGGTCCCCAGGGAATGTGGGGATGAGCAGTGATGGCACGTTGGCCATGAGCAGCAGACAAGGCCCTGCTAAACCACTGCCACCACCTTCCTTCCCGGCTTTGGGGCTGGATGGCTCCATCCTGCATGGCTCCCCACCCTCACCACTGTGCTCCTGCTCTAACGAGGCTCCCTAATTGCTGTGTCTGAAGGGAAGGATGTGCAGCTGGTACAGAAGATGCCTCTACCCTCCCGGGAGAGCTGCTGCGAGGAGCGGGAGCAGCAGGGCGGGATGGAGCTGCCTCCCTGCCTGGGGATGGAGCAGCAGGATGGATGGATGGACGGACAGACAGACAGGCTCCCAGCCCGGCTCTGCCTGCGCGGGCTGAGCTATCATCTCCTGCTCGGGGAGGGAACTCTCAGCTGATCCAAATATTGTTGCTGCAGCGGGAAGAAGGAGTCAAAATAGCTGCGGAGCCCGTCACCACGAGCCTGCCGGGCTTTTGTGCTCGGCAGGTGCAGGAATTCAGCAGCGCCGGAACCCGCCGGCGAGGCAGCGCCGCGGCTCCCCCGCAGCTGCCGAGCCATGGCAGCAGATGGGCCGTGCCATGGCGAGGGATGCACTTCCCAGCTCACCATGGCAGAGCCCTGCCAGCACCTGTGTCCTGCCCAGGGACCAGCCGGTCCCCCCGTGGGCACCCTGGGGGTGGGGAAGGGCTCAGGAGAGATCCTGTGGGGCTCAGCACAGGCAGCACAGCCGGGAATCCCCGTCCCTGTGTCCCAGTGGGGATGGTCACACACAGGGGATGGGAGAAGCTGCCGAACCTGCTCCTCTGCTCTGTCCCAGGTGGGCACTGTGGGCAGGAGGCTGGTACATGGAGCTGGGGGAGCTGGACAGAGAGTGGCTCGTGGGCTGGTGGCTGAGAGCTGAGAGCTGGAGCTGTGTCTCACCAAAGGCTGTTCCACTGCTCAGCCCTCGGGATGGAAGGATTTGTGCCACCAAACCACAGACTCAAATCAGGGGGGAAAAACCCAGCCCGGATGAATTTTGTGTCATTTAACACCAGGGTAATTACCACCAGTGGGAACCTACCGCCCACACGATTATGTGCTAGGATAAACTGGAAGAGCATAATTACCATTACAAATAACTCACTCCTTGCCTTTATTGCTTCCAGAGCCTCGAGGAACTCCCACCGGCCACTCCTCATTGCCACCCTCCCTCTGAAATCTCTCCCTACCCGAGGGTCAGCACAGGGAGAACAGGGGCTTGTAGTCCCCTGTGTTCTGAGCCACCCCAAAATTCAGACTCCTGCTTAATTTCCCATAGGAGCACTTGGCAGAGGTGGTTCCACTTCCCAGCATCCGCCCCATGAGATCCCTGCCTTGGAGGCAGCTCTGTGCTAAGGCCCAGGGCTTGTGGGGATTCAGGGCAGCCCCAGCAGGAGCTGGAGCTTCCCTTGGACCCTGTGGCACCCAGGCTCCCTCCAGCTCTGGGACCACCAGTGGGGAGGTGACGGGACAGCAAATCCCCACCGTGGTGTCTGGGCCTGGGGAACTGCCCCGGCGCAGGGTAAGACTGGGTTTTCCAAGATCTCCGGGTCCAACCCCGAGAGCTGGGGTTGATGGCCCCGCACTTGGGGGGTCCTGGCCCCCCGCCCTTCCCAAGCAGCCCCTGGCAGGGGCAGCAGGTGCGGGGTCCTGGCACGGCACTCACCGCCCGGCGCTCAGGGGGATGCTGTCCTCATGGCCCGGCCGGCAGCGGCTCCTCCACGCTGGCTCTCCCGGGGGCAGCAGGCTCTGGGGGAGGAACACGAGGGGGGTGAAGCCCAGGGAGGAAGAGCCAGGATATCCCTCCCCAAAACCTCCCCTGACCCACCTCCCTGTGTGTTTTTTATCAGCCCAGCCTTCCCTCCTCCCCTGAGGCCGCCCCACACCAGTGCTGCCTGTACCAGCAGTGACAGGGACAGCTCTGCACGGCCACGGCCACGTGTTTCACCCAGTTTAGCCCAAAAACCATCCCCGGCCCCATCCTGTTATGCAATTCCCCGCCAGCGGGTGCCCGAGCCGGCCCAGCGGCCACCTCGCCATCGACTTTGATTTGCTCCAGATCCGGCCTCGCGCTCCACAAAACCTCCTCCCGCCACCCCTTTGCCTTCCAGCGTCAGCAAAGGGAGGTTTTTTTCCAGCCTCCAGCCCAGGAGAGGCGCGAGCTCGGCCCGTTCTGCTCGGCAAATTAGCGCCAGGTTCTGCCAGAGCGGGTCCTGCTGGGGACCGGTGTGGCTTTGGGATGAAAGCAGGAGAGAACAAACACGCAGCGTGAGCGCCCAGCACCACGAGCTGGAGCCTGGGAAAAAAAAAAATAAAATAAAGTGCTTTTCCCACTTAGGGGCTGAACAAATTTGATCTACGGTCGTCGGAAGAAAATAAATATATGGAATACTGCCAGGTCGCTTTCCACCACGCTTTTAATCTGTTTGCTCTTTCCCGATTCATTGTAAGTGAGCAGGATTGTGGAAAGCAAACATTTTATTTTATTACTAATTGCTCTGTTATTTTATGAGGCCGAATTAGTGAAATTTGCTCAGCCTGGAGGAAAAGAAAAGAGGGGCTTAGTAAGAGATCAGCTAATTTAGCACAGAAAGGGGAAAGGAAAGGGGAAGGGAAAGGGGAAAGGGAAAAAGGGAAAGGGGAAGAAGAAAGTGGAAAGGGGAAGAGGAAAGAGGAAAAGTGAAAGAGGAAAGGAGTGTGAGTAAGATGCAAATATCAGAGTGAATGTGCTCAATGCAATCAGGAAATCAAACCCAGTCACTGTTAATAAAAGAAAACAGAGTGGCTGCAGGGGGGCACTGCCCAAAGAGGGCTGTGAGGGGCGGGATCCAACTGGGCACTGCTGGAAAAAAGGGATGAGGCAAGATTTTTAAAAAGTCATGAGAGACAAAGAGCAGCTGAAGAATTGCAAATGTGAGCGGAGGAAGAAATGTTTATGAGGCCACTGAGAAGGGCCAGCAGCACTGTGCTGCCCTACACAGCTGCCCTACACCCCAACAGAGCTGGAGGGCTCTGGCACCCCGAGCCAGGGCATCTCCCCTGGCTCAGCCCTGCCCTGGCACATCCCTCCTCACTGAGCACAGGTGCTTCCCAGCACCAAACCCAACCCCACAGTGTCCCAGGGCTCTCACTGGCAGGCCGAGGACAGGCCGTTCAACGGGCCGGGCACGTTATTAAGCACATGATTAATTTTGGCACCAGCCCCAGCTGCCTGACAGCTCCTTCTCAGGGCTGGGAGAGCGAGCGTGAGAGGTGCTGCCTCTGCTGATGCAGCGGTTGGTGGGATGAGAAATCCTGCAATGCAGCACTGCTTCTTAATGAGCCATTTGTCTTTGAGTCTTCTTCACTCATTACCATGCCGGGAGAGGGATGGGAGTCGCCCCAAGTCCCCATCTGAGCAATTACTCGTGGAGCAGAGCGAGGAAATACGGCCACGGCGCTCCCAGCTGCCAGGGATCCCGGCCTGGAGCCAGCACTGGGACTCCCCAGCACAACACCAGTGCCTCTGGCTGCTGCCACCACGGGGGGAGCAGGACCCCCTGCCCAGCACACACAGCCCAGAGTGACCCACCGGGACACCCTGGTCCCCAGAGCTGATTCCCTGGGACAGGAGCCACGCTGCTCCAACAGGCTGTGTGAGGGAGCTGGAGCATCCTGGGAGCTGGCAAGGCAAAGCCAGCAGAAGTTGGCTGAGAAGGAAAGAGGTGGCACAGGGAATGGGCCATGGCAGCATCCCCACGTGGGTGCAGGCAGGGGTGAGATGCCCCATGGCACAGGCACCTCCAGCCCCCTCGGCCCCACAGGAGCCAGGACATGGCACACAGGGAGCCAGAGGTGGGACCCCACGGCCAGAGCAGCAGAGCAGCTGACTGAGTCAGGAAACCACACTGGAGGGACCCCCAGGCCAGGTGGGGCCCTGGGGACCCACGCCCATGCCAGCTGGCACGGGGTTCGTGGGCGCTGCGCCGCACGGATGAGCACCATCACCGGTGATGCCCACAGACAGCTTCCCTCCCATGGACACCCTCGACAGCTGCCTGCACTGCCTGGGGCCAGCAGCAGCCAGCCCAGTGCTCTGGTGCCTTCCAGGGCTGGGTGGAAAGGGGGGACGTGCAGGTGACACCGGGGAGCCCAGTGGGATGGAGACAAACAGCCTGACGTTCACCTGCAGCAAAGGGGAGGGACAAACAGGGACATCCCTCTGTGCCACATTCGCCCTGGGGGCTCTGCCCAGGCCCTCACTGGGTACCTCACCCCAGCATCCCCAAAGAGTCAGGCCTGCCTGAGTGCCCTGGTTTCAGCGACACTGAGTCAGAGGAACTTTTCAGGCTGTGGGTGCCGTGGCAGCCCCCGAGGCAGTGCAGGATGAACCCCATTTCCCCATCACCCCATTTTTCCCCTCCCATCCACATGGAGCCACAGGATGGGCCACATTGCCAGGGCTTAAAAAGCCACTTACCTCCCTGGTGGTGCCGTGCAATGCCTTAAGCCAGGGATCACTCCAAAGCCTCTTTGGAGAGCTGGGGGCAGCACGGCCTTAGCACTGAGTGTGGCAGTGGTGACAATCTCTGGCCGTCCCCTGCCCATCCCTGCCAAGCCCCCAAGGTGGGCTGCCCCTTCCATCCCCAGTCTGCTCCCCCCAGGCCGTGCCAGGGCTCTCACCTGCCACCAGCATTGCTCCTCATCCCACTTTCCCCAGCACGTGGCACCTTCCACTCCAACCTCAAATAACACCCATCCCAACCAGTTCCCTTTGCAACACCATCCTGTCCCACGGCGAGGCTGCAGGGGCCGGGGTTTCCAGGAACAGCAAGGAAGCAGAGCCCTGGGTCCCTGTGGCAGCCAGGGTGCTCTGGGCCATCGTGTCCCGTTCCCAGGCTGAATCCCCCGGGGCCAGGGCTGGGATGAGCACAGCGAGCCCGAGGCGTGGCACAGCCCAGCTCGCCAGCGGAGGACCCAAAACTGCCGCTGTAATGGATGGGCTTAATTTGCAAAGCTGATGAAAACCTAAATATTTAAATACATAATTCTGCACAAATGCTCTTAGCGCGGGGACGGAGCGAGGGGGGGGCACAGCTGGCGGGTGAGGACGTGGCAGGGATGGGGACACTCTGGCAGGACCACGTGGATCACCTGGGCATTGGCATCCCCATCACACACGGCGTGGGGACCACGCACAGCCCCGACCCTGCAGGGTGCAGCACCCACAGAGTGAGTGCCATGGGGTGCCCTGCGAGGGGTGCTCTGCCACTGGCATCCGAGTCCTTCTCCATCACCAGAAGTGTCCCACGGGGAGCTGTGGGGAAAAGGGAGCGTGGTCCAGGGCTGGGAGCTGTGAAGGGCAGCAGGATGGGCCCCCGTGGAGATTACACCACCGATATTCCTGCTACAACAGCTTAGAGATAAAAGAGATTTGCAGGATTTATCAGCAATACGAATGGAATATTTAATTTTAGCTGCCGGGGAGGAGCGGGGGCTCGACCTGGGGGTGTGTGGAGGTGGGCCCGGGGCTGTCCTGCCTTTGGGGAGGCATTTCCAGCCCTTTGGAGAAAACCAATTCCAGGGCTGTCCCTGGGGGCTGGGGGGCCAGGCCATGCCATGGCAGTGGGATTGGGGTGCCCAGCCTGCCCCTAATCCCATCAGCCTCTCTCCTGCCTAGCATGGCCTGTGCCAGCACATGGGAGCTCCTGTGGGATCATCCTTGGATGAACCACGTGTGTGGTCCCAGTGCCAGGGATGCTTGGGGGGGCTCAGGAGGGTCCTGGCCCTGCACACTGCCCGTGGGCCATCCCTGAGCTGACATGTGGCTTCCTCACCGTGCTCTCCTCTGCCCTGACGAGTGAGTCCCCAGCAAGGCTGTTCCTGGGCAAGGATGTGCCTGGCTGAGGCCATTTGCCAGCCAGGGCATGGACTGTGCAGGGAATGGGGCTGGAGGCAGCAGGGGCCAGCCAGCCCCGAGCCCAGCACGGGGGTCCCCACGGTGCCACGGAGCCAGGTGCCCGTCCTGCCTCACCTCTCCGTGGCCACGCTGGCACAGGTGCCGTTGCGGGGCGGGTTGGGGGAGGATGGCAGAAGATGAATGAGGGAGTCGGGAGGCTAATGGCATTGTCTGGAAAGTAGGTCGTGTGCTGAGCAAAAAGATATTTATATCAGAGCTTGTTCCCCCGCAGAAGCTCCCGAGCCGGGTGCAGGCAGCACCACGAGCCCGTGGCCACGGCCTCGGCACCCCACGACACCCCACACCCCCACGGCACCCCCTGCCCAGCCCCACACCCAGCTCTGCCACCCTGGGCACTCGCTGGCCCCAGAACTGCCCCACTCAAGGGCTAGCAATGCCAGAGGTAAAGTTACCCCAACGGAATGGGAGCCACGGCAGCTCTGTGCCTTTCGCTGACCTGGCTGCAGGCTCCGGCCAGCACTGGGTTATTTTTATTTTAATGCAACCCTTGCCAAGGTGTGATATTGCCCTGGACGCTCCCGAGATGGGCACAGGGTGCCCACGGCAGGTCGTGCTCAGCCCAGCCCAGTGCTGGCTGTGGCACCACGGCCCCTCTCCCTGCCACCAGCCCTGGCCGGGTTCCTCACATCCTGCGTCACTCCTGTCCTGAGCTCCAGCCACATGTCAGCCTTGTTGCAAAGCTCAGCCACCTCCTTTCCTGCTGGGAGGAGACCTGTGCTCAAGGTCCCGTCCCTCACACCTCCAACCTTCCCAGAAAAGCCAAGAAATCATCCCAGTCAGCCCAGAAGGAGCCAGTGTCTGCCAAGAGGTTTTGCCCCCTCTGGCTGTGCTGCCCCAGTGGCTGCAGACACAATCCAGCCAGTGGCCCTGGGGCCACCCAGCCCTGCTCTCCTGTCCCCATCCCCATCCCCATCCCACACCTGGCAGCCTCTGATCCGGCACGGGAGCAGGTTCGTTTCCCGTCATAGCTGTGTCGGCTGAATTTACAGCCTCGCTCCGAGTTATTAATAATAATGGCCTCACTCTTAAGTAGGGCTTTTCATCTGCCTCGCAGCCCTTTCCAGAGGACGTCTGCAGCATTATCACCATTTTATTCTCGTTTCAGTGGGCACAAGAGTGAGATGGAGAAGGGGCAGCCGTGCCAGGCAGTTGAGCGGGGGGGGTGTGTGTGGAGTGCCTGGTCCCATGGGGAGCGTGGCCACGACCCCCCCAGGGAGGCTGGAATGCCGAGGCCCTGGAATGCCGAGGCCCTGGAATACCAAAGCCCTGGAATGCCGGGGCCTGGCGGATGCGGCCGTGCCGTGGTGATTTACCCCGGCAGCGAGCCCAGGCCCTGCCGCACGGATAAATCCACTCCAGGCAGCAATAAACCAGCGTCACCGCCTCGGTAATCCCAGCGCTCCCACCGCTGGGAGACATCCAGGGGCGACGCGCCTGTGCCCATAAATCCCAGCTCCGTGTCAGCAGGGAGGTCCCTGGGGGGAATAATTCCCAGCAGAGCCGTGGCCAGAGGGGTGGGTGCTGCTAGAAACCCGAGGGAGACCCAGGCACAGCACAGCAGCCTGGGGATGGATCCAGCACACGGGATTGCAGCAGCCACGTGGGACTGGGGACATCCCCGAAACGCCCCCCACGTGTCCCCCCGTGGTGCCCACCCGCCCCGGGCACCTCCGGTGTCTCCCTGCCGTGTGCCGCAGCGGGGCTCGATGGGCAGATTTATTCCCCTGTAAAAGAGCTTTGATCCCAAGTTATTTTTTGTTTACTAGCAACAAGGTATTGTAAATACATCTTTGCCGATAATTATAGAGTCTGGGCGCACACCTTAATCTCCATAAAATATCAGATGCTACAATTTGCCTGATTTAATGAGATCGGAGGCTGATAAGCCGCTGAGGTAAGCTGTAAACCTGGGGGGGAGGAGGGAAATGATTGCAAATGTGCTAAACCACCCTCGCCCTCCTCCTCCTCCTCCTCCTCCTGCTGCTGCTGCCACGTGCCCAGCCCGGGAGCGTGTGCCCAGAGCCGTAGCCCCCTGCCCAGCTCCCGGGGTGGGCCCGGGCTGTGCCGCAGCAGCTTCACGCAGGGATGGGCATTTAGGGCAAACGGAGCTTTTTATACAATTTACCTCATTAAAACTCCAAGAGCTGAGCGTGGCACCGGGCTGTGGCCGGGGGGCTGTGCCTCGGCACACTCTGCACCCCGTGGGCCCCGTGCCGTGCCGGGGGGGTCAGCACAGCCCCGGTGCCAGGCCGTGGCACAGGCAGGTCCATGTGCTGGCTGTGGGCACAGCCATGTGCCAGTGGAGGTGCGAGAACGGGGTCCCAGGGGGTGTGGGGGCACGGCTGGGCTGCCCAGGCAGGTGTGCACACCAAAGGATGCACACGTGTTCACACATGTCCACGCGTGTCCATGCACGCACAGCCCTGCCTGGCATCACCCACCGTGCCAAGGATAAGCTGGGGTGGGGGGCTCGTGCTGGAGGGGGCATGAAGGGGGCTACACACCCAAGGCCACCCACCTGTGTGCACACAGCAATGCTCTCACCATGTCCCTCCCCGCACACAGGGCTCTGTGGGGTCCCAGGTGCCCGGGGTGGGGGTCCCCCTCCTGCAGGGATGGGGGGCCCTGCCTGGAAAGCAGGAGGCTCCTCCCGGTAACGAGAGCACCGTTTCCACAGCAACCTTAAAGGCCCACAGCTGATGCCTCACTGACGGACCTGGCTGGTGCCGTTCCTGGGGGACACCGAGCCCGTCCCCCTGCCCATCACCCCGACCTTGGGCCACAGCACCCTGTCCCCCCCCCCCCCCAGCCCTCAATCCATCTCCCCCAGCTGGTGCCTGGGCTCACCCACAGCCCTCTTCCTGCACTGAGACTCCCAAAAAACAGCAGACCCTTTGCACCAAGAGTGACAGGACCCCCCAGACCACCCCTGTTCCCACCTGGACAGTGCAAGGAGCTGGCGGTGACCTACAAATGTCAGGCTGACGGGTTAATTAATTTCCCTCTTCCTCGAGCCGCTATCAGATGGAATCAGACGTCACCTGAGACTGTTAATTGGGCTAATTATTCCAGTTTCAGATTTTAAATAATTAGTTACTGTTGACTCCAGTCTGACTTCCGCAATTTTCTAAAAAGGTCAGATGGTTCCCGGCTCCCAAAACCCAAGAGACGGGTGGAGGGGCTGTGGCAGGGGCCAAGTGCACTGTGCCGGCTGGGGACACTGGGGACAGCACAGTCCCCACCAGTGCCGTGGTGGGAACATGCCTCGTGCTCACACTGAGCTGGAAGGAGAGAGACGTCCTCTGCCTCCATGGCAATGGAGGGAAACCAGGAGAGAGAAGGGCAGATGGAAGCACAGGGTGAAGGGGGGGGTGGGAAGGAGCCCCTTCCTCCCTCCCTACCCCAACACGGTGACACCTGCCTCAGGCTGAGCTCCCTGGACAGACCGAGCCACAGCAACCCCCAGCAGCACCCGGGTGCCCCCGGGTACCTCATCCCTCCTGGTTTGACTCCCAGGGGGGAAATCTCAGCCTGGTGTTTCCAGCACCTGTAATTTTCCCACAGGGTTTCCCAGATGTTCAGCACCGAGACACAGTTCTGGGCACGGGGCAGGAGTGTGGGCACATGGGCAGCACCCACCCTGCAAAACCTGATGGTGGCCAAAGCGAGACCTGGTGCCCATGGGCTCTCCACAGGGACCACCCACCGCCCGCCAGGGGCATCACAGAGGGGGACACGCCGGGCAGAGGGACAAGCAGAACCAGTTCATCGCCAGGCTCATCCCCCCAGGAACGCCACGCTTCCTCCCAGCCTCATCCCCGCTATTAATAGCCTTCACTAGCCTCCTCGGGAGCCATTTGCATATTTGATTGCAACTCCGGGGCGGGGCAGGGCCCTTCAATCAGCCGCTCCCGCAGTCTCATTTGCATGGGTTGACATTTTGTTCTGGGAGCGGTGACACCGGCACCGCGGCTGGGGACACGGCTCCGGGGGGCCGAGGTGGGCACAATGTCCCCAAGCCAGCAGTGACACCCGGGGCACTTCACATCAGCCACCCTGTGCCCACCCAGGAGCACCAAGCGGGGCCGACAGCCCCTCTTTGGCTGTCCCAAACCCGGCAGGGCCTGATGGAGCCTCGGGGGCCGGTGTCCCCCGGCGCTTTGGTGGCCCGTGTCCCCAGGTGCCCCGCTCTGCCCTGCCCCTCTCTCCAGCCCGACTCCCGTCCAACCCGCCCGTCGGGACGATCAGCAGCGCCCGGCGGCGGGCAGGGTGTGCCCAGCCCGACAGGCAGGGCGTGGGGGGTGGCAGGGCGTGGGGGACAGGGCGTGGGGTGACGGGCACGGCCGAGGGTGGCTGCCCGTCCGCCAGCCCTGTCTGGAGCTGCCGCACATCAAAGGCCGAGGGCAGGGCGGGACGTGCCCGGGGGAGCGGGGACACCTCGAGCCCCAGCGCGCCCGAGGGCACCCCGGGGGGACGGGGGTCGGGACACGCCGCGATGCCCCTTGGGCCGTTCGGTCTCAGCGCGGGGCCGGGGGGGACATCGGCGGGGATCAGCACCGCGGACAGCGCCCGCCGACAGCGCCACCATGGCCAGCGCCACCATGGCCAGCGCCACCGTGGCCAGCGCCGGCACGGCCGCCGAGGCCACCACCATGGCCACCATTGTCACTACGGCCACCACCAGTACCATGGCTACCACCACCATGGCCAGCACTGTCACTACGGCCACCACTGCCACGGCACCGCTGCCACCACTATAAACTGCCACCACGACTGTCACAGCCACCACTGCCACCATGGCCACCGTGGCTACCACTGCCCCACACAGCCTGCAAACATGTGCCTCAGACGGCCACCCTGCGGCCCCAGCACCGGCCCCACTGGCAGCCCCAGGCCAAGGATGCCCCAGACCCAGCAGGAGGAGCAGGGCGGCTCCAGGGCCCCGGGCAGGCACAGTCAGGAGCTGAGTCCCAGGACACCATCGCTTCCCCCCAGCTCTTGGCATCGCTTGGCAGGAAAAAACAACCCAGGAAGGCGTGGGTTGGACCCTGAGCATGACAGGGATGGGGAGAGGGCTCTGCTGCTTCCCTCCCTCCTGCCTCAGTTTCCCCTCCAAGAAAACACACGGGAGAACACAGGCTTGTGTCGTGGAGAGGCACGGTGGTGGGGAAAACCACGGGGAGGTACAGAGGGACCCAACTGCCACTGTGACTGTGCCAAGGAGCAAACTGAAGACAGGCAGGGCTCGAAGCACAGATGTCGGCACCGGCTGTGCCGCTCCTCGGCAGCGGGGCCGTCTGGCAGGCGGAGCCGGGGCTCCCCGGCTCCCTCCATGGGCCGGCACAGACACCGCGGGGGGACCCCGTCCCTCACACACACAGAGGAGCAGCACTGCCCTGCTCCACACCCCCAAAAATGTGCAGCCCCCACCCTCGGCACACGCCCCCCAGTGCACACAGCCCCCAGTTCACCTCCCAGCTCCTGCACACAGCTCCCGGTCCCCACCCCGGTACACCCCCACCCAACGCACACAGCCCCCGGCCCAGCAGACACAGCCCCCCAGGCCAGCTCCGCAGGGAACGGGAGCAGAGACCTCGGGGCTGGGAGCTCCCCATCCCGGCTGGGTGAGCTCCCCGGCTGTCGAGGCTTGCCTGGGCGAGGGCTGGCCGGGAGCCACGAGCTGCACTCCCTGCACACCAGGGAGGGGGACTCGGCCAGGAAAGGGTTAGAGCTGAGGGCTGCCCGGGGGGCTCCCGCTCTGCCCGGGCTGGGGGGCTCTTCGAACCGGCACCTCTGGGCACAAAGTGGGGCTCTCCGAGACTGGGGCTCTGCAAGGCACGGCCCCCCCCGCGCGGGGCCGGGCCCGCTCCCCTCCCACCCACCGCCCCACTCACCCGGCCGCCGCTGCTAAGCCATGAAGTTGCCGGCCTGGGCTGGGCGGGAGCCGGGGGACGGAGGCGGCACAGCGGCTGGATTCCCTCTGCTCCTGCGAAATCCCTGCGGGCTGCCCATGCCGCGGCCAGGCCGCTGGCGAGGCCGGAGGCGTTCCCCGGGGTCACGGCCACCCACGGCCGCGGCGGCGGCGGCGGCGGCCACGCTCCCGGTGCCGACACCGGCACCTTCCAGCCGGCGAGAGGCGGTGGCGGAGCCGTCGCCCCAGCGCGCTGGGGACACACCCACGCGCGCTCCCCGGCGCACTCGGCCACCCCCGCGCACCGACAGCACCCCCGGGAAGGGGCTGCCCACGCCGGCAGCGCCGCACGCCCACGCACCGCCCCGCACGCACCGCCCCGCTGCATCACCCGTGCCGGCGGACGGGCACGCAGCCCCGCGCGGCCGGACGGACACACAGACGCGCACGGCCAGGCGGACACACAGACAAGCAGCCCCACACCTGGATGGCACACGGACACGCAGCCCTGCACAGCCAGACGGTCACACAGCCCAGCACACCCGGAGGGACATGCAGCCCCATGTGACTGGATGGACGCACGGACACAGAGTTCTGCACACCCAGATGGACACACAGCCCCACATGCCTGGATGGACGCACGGACACACAGCCCTGCACACCCAGGTGGACACGCAGCCCCACACACCGAGGGATGGACGGACACACGGTCCCACATGCCTGGATGGACACACGGCCGCTCGGCACCGCTGCACCCCCGTGCACCCACACGGCCACACGGCCACGTGCTCCCGGCTGCTCCGGCACCATGGCTCTGCTGTGCACCCACCCTGCTGCTCCCACCCACGGCGTCCCACGCACCCCCACCCACGCACTCCTCTGCACCCACGGGCACCCACGTGCAGCCCTCGCCCCCATCAGCTCCCCACACACTCACACCCACGGGTACCCGCTGCGGTTCCCCCGCCCTGGGACTGTCCCCAACATCCCTCGACCTAGAGAAGGCTGAAGAGAGCCCAAGGCAAACGTGTGTTGTGGCATGAAACATGAAACACGGAGACCATTCCTCAGCTCAGCTGCACTGGTGGCACTGATGGTACCACCCTGGGGTGCATCAACCACCACAGGGTCTCACCTCAACCCCCCAGCTGGGGACACCAACCACAGCAGGGACAGCCACCTCCAAGACACACAGCATCTCCCCAGTAACAATCAGGTCACTATTCCCAAAACAAGTGACCCAGGACCCCCAGTGCCACCATAGCCCCTCCAGCCCCTTGGGGAGACAAGGGGTGCCCAGGGCTGAGGCCACAGTGCCAGAGATGGGACACTGGCAGGTCCCATCACGCCAGGGGTACCTTCAGTTTTTGTAGTCCTCTTGCTCCGACATGGCACCCACACACGCCCACGGACAGGCTGTTCTCCCCCTCCGCTCTGCCCACCAAAAACTTCAGCTAATTCCCAGCCCAAATGGCTCCCGGTCCTGCAGCAGGAGAGGCCAGGCAGGCAGCGAGGCCCCATCACTGCTCACTGCCCGGAGCTGCCAGTTTAAGGCCAACCAGACTCCTGGGGAAACGCTGAGCTCTGGCAACCACGCCGCAAACATCTGCTCTTCCAACGGCATCGTGATTCACAGGCTATTAATTGGGGCTTGGCAGCGCTGGGAACTGTTTGCATCCCCTGGCTTCGCTCAGAGCCACAACTCGCTGCCGCCGAGGTCTGGGTGCCGGGGACGGAGCCAAACCCGGCAGTGCCCGGCTCCCACACCAGCCACACTGACACCCGGCAGCGATGCACGGCCAGCCCCAGGAACACAGCAGCAGCAGTGCCTGGTGCTTGGCAGGAGCTGCCGGAGCTGCCGGCACAGGCCCGGTGCCCACCGGACCCAGGCGCTTTGGCACGGTGGGTTGGTGGGCGCTGGTGATGCCCTGCAAGTCCCTGTGTCCAAACACCGCTGTGTTTCCATAGGGTCTCCCAGCTGCCTCCACAGGTGGCACGGGGGAGTCACTCCTCGAGGCATCAGCTTTGAGGGGAGACGTGGAGCAGACCCTGCTCAGGAAGCAGCAGACAAAGACTGAGAGGAGCCTCCAACAACAGCCAAGAGGAATCTGAATTCAGAAGCTGATTAGAAACCATGTCATGGCTCCTTCCAGCTCCAGCATTTGGGGAGGAGTGAGCTGGGGCCGACGTGGAAAATCTAATTAGGATTGAGGGCAGGTTGCAGAGGTGCTGACACGGGCGCTGTGGGGGCACAGCCCCTCATGGGAGGGGGACAGGGGGTGCTGCAGAACCCCCAGCCACGTGGAAACGGGGAAAGTACAAATTAATTCTCCTTAATCTGATGGACACTCGCTCCACTGCCACGTGCCATGGCAGCGGGCAGAGAGCAGCCCGGCCTCCCCACAGCTCGGCTCGTGGCTCATGGGCAGTGCTGGCCCAGCCCTCTCTGTCCCCCTGTGGGTGACGCCCTGGGGATGAGCTGCTGGGCAGGGCAGGGGGAGCAGAAGGGGCTCAATCCTGCTCGGTTTGGATGAGGTGGGTGTGGAGCACTGAGCTCAGCCTGCCCCCTCCACGGCTCTCGAGGTGCCCCCCCTGTGCTCCTGCTCGTAGAGGGGCTGGGCATCACAGGGCCAGCGAGATGGCCACGATGTGGAGGCCACTTTGTCAGCACAGGCTTTACACCCAGTTCTCGGGGATGGCAAAGCCCCGAGGCCACCCTGAAGGGCCCTGCACGGGGTCCACAGCACCGGGCACGGCTCTGCACATCCCCCTCCCCTCACCTTCCCCCAGCACCTGCCGTGCCCTGTGCCACCCACGCCACAGGGACGTCCTGCCCTCTGCGAGGAGGGGAGCTGTGCCCTCCACCCGGCCCCCCACCGGGGTGTCCCCCAGGGTACGTCTGGCCGTGCCCCCCGCCCACCCCGCGAGCCCCTCGCTGCTGGCACGTCTCGCCTGCTATTCTTGGCTCTCCAGCGCTGCGCTCTCCCGGCAGTGCCACCGTATATTACTATTATTGCTGGCTGCCAACGTCTTGGAGCAGGCAGCCAGGCCTGTGATGGGGCTTCCACACCCCTGGTGACCTGTGATTCGGTCCCTGCCGGGCTCTGGTCTTCAACAGGCTATTTCGGGAAATCCAATTTGATGGGCAGAAGGAGCACAAGCCACACTGTTCAGCCCCTGCGCCGGATCCAGGCTCCTCACGTCACCACTCAGATCCAGATTTTAGCTTCGCCCGTGATGGCAATAAGGGCCAAGAGTCACCTTTGGCTCCAGATCCAAATTTCTGGCTGGGTAGGATCCAGGATTTTGGATCAGCTTGTTGGAGAGATGCGAGCGGCTGCAAAACCTGGATCTGGAGCTCCAGCCCCCACAGCAGCACCACCTGGGCACGAGGCCTGATCCTGCCCCCGTGAGTGGGCAGAGCTGTGGGGAGGCACACACCAGCACAGCCACCAGCCACCTGCACGGGCTCTGTGTCCCACAGGTCCTGGCATGGCTCTGCCTTCAAGCTGGTGATGGGGAGGCTGAAGGAAGGGCCCCCACCAGGGACCCTCAGCCTGGGCTGCCCAACACCTTCTGTTCCTCCCATGCCTTGCCCAGGCTGCTGAGAGCCAGGCCCAGAAAGAGGGCTTGGAGGGCCGGGGGTTTCTCATCCAGCCCACATGGCACAAGCCTTGGCACTCAAGGAGGGAGATTTGGACACCGAGAGTTCAGCACCAACTCGCCCAGGCTGGATGGGGACACCACAGTTGTGTCACCCTCTTCCCTGCAGCAGGAATGCCCAGAGCTGGTCCTGGTGCCCAGGCTCGGTGGCACAACAGTGCCCAAGGCAGCCCCAAACATGGCTCATGCCTGTGCCCCCTGTCACCACTGCTCTCACCACCCCCACAGCCAAGAGGGGCCCCTCTGGCTCAGATGCTCCACGGTCACTTTGATGGCTATTTTTGCATTCCCAGCCCTGCCGGCGCTGCAATAACGCTTCAAAAGGGCTGACATGCTCCTTCCAGACGTGCCCATCTCCCCGTGGCCTTCCCCGTGCTCCATCCCCCTGCAGAGGGGGTCCTGGAGGGCCGGGAGCCATGGATGCACACGTGGGGACAGAGGGAGCAGGGGGTGAGGAACTGAGAGAGACAAAGACCGACATCCATTTCCTGGAGGAGAATCTGCGCTGCCGGCTGGATCCTGCCCCGATTTACACCGAGGGAGGCCGCCTGCTCCCACCAGCCCGGCTCTGTCCCCTCCTGCCGGGGGTCCCGCTGTGGGCAGCACAGCCCTGCACGCCTCGAGGGAGGTGACGTGCGGGGCTGGATGTCACGGGATGGAGAGAGACCAGCGGTCCCGGAGCCAACTTGCTCTGCAGGTTTGGCGCAGGATGGAGGGACCAGACCGGCTCCTCCAACAAAACCCAGCCGTCCGGGGGAAGGAAGGCGTCGGGAGGAGGGAGAGCCCAGAGCCTGGCCCCCGGAGCTCTCCTTGCCTGCCAGGCGGGGTTGGACCGTGGCGGTGATGGCACCGCTCGGCTCGTGCCCCGCGCCAGCTCCCGGCACCCGGCCGGGCATGGCCCTCGCACCCAGCGCCACCCCCGGCAGGATGGGAGGGGGAACCCCCCGGGCTGGGGAGGGGTCCTGGGCCTGCCCCGAGCCCTCCGCTGCGGGAGAGCGCAGGATGGCTGCTGTCGCCTTCCAGGGGCTGCGGGCTGCGGCCCCCTCCCCAAAGCCTCGGGTAGCAGGAGATGGGGATGCCCGCACCCCTTCTCCCGCACCCACCGGGGGATCCTGGCCGAGCTCAGCACCGCGGTACCGGCAAAACCTTCCCTGCCATCCGCCGCCTCCATCCCCCCCGACTCCATCCCGGGCCATCCCCCCGGTTCTCCCCGGACACCCTCTCGGCGGGGCTGGATGGGTCCGCAGGCGACACGTCCCGTCCCTACGGGGCCGATCCCTCACAGCCCCGGTGCCCCGCAGGGAAGAGCCCCCCTCCCGCGCCGGGCACCGCATCCCCCCGGGACCGGGGCCGCCCCGCCGCTCTTACCCCGCTCCCGCCGCCTACATCCTCCGGCGGCTCCCGGGCGGCTCCTCGACGGCCCGGCTCGGCCGCCCCCGGCCCGGCTGGTCCCGGCCCGGCTCGGTTGGGCTCGGCTGGTCCCGGCTCGGCCCGGGCCGGCGCCCCGCGGGCGGCAGCATGCGAGTGGCGGCGGCCCCGCAGTGCAGCGCGGGCGGGCGCGGAGCGGCGGGAGCGGAGCGGGGCCGCCGCGGCAGCGCCAAGACACGGCGGTGGATTTTCCCCGGGAGCCAGAGCGGGCGGCGGCGGCGCAAAATGGCTCCGGTGCGGCTCTGCCGCCGCCTCCCGGCGCCCCCGGGACCCCCGGGGGTGGGGGGGGAACGGGGGGAGCCGCGCGTGGGGCCGGGGAGCTGCCGGCGGAGGGTGTGCGGGGTGGGCTCTGCCCCGCCGAGCCGGGCTGGCACCGGGACAGGGGGGATCCAGCCGCGGGTATCCCCTGGGGCACCCCGGGACGGCGGGGGCACCCAGGGACTGTCACCCACCCCTGCCCGTGGCCACGAAACCTGCCTGGGAGGGGATGGGGTGCTGGGACAGCCCTGGGGTGTCAGGATATCCCTGGGGTGCTGCGATAGCCTCGAGGTGCCAGGACAGCCCCAGGGTTCCAGGATAGCCCTGAGGTGCCAGGATAACCCTGGGGTACAAGGACAATTTCGGGGTGCCAGCA
Source organism: Manacus candei (assembly GCF_025592945.1). Lineage (NCBI taxonomy): Eukaryota > Metazoa > Chordata > Aves > Passeriformes > Pipridae > Manacus > Manacus candei. The sequence continues at coordinate 45,461 of NW_026138252.1, forward strand.
TAGCCCCGGGGTGCTGGGCCAGCCCTGGGCAGGGTAGAACCCCGGGGGCCCAGCCTTCCCCCAGCAGACCGGGGGCCGCCTGCCCGCCGAGCCCCTGGCACCACACCCTGTAATTTGATAATAATTATAATAATAATAATTACGGCGTGCGTGGGCTGGAAGTGCAGGAACAATAACCTGGGTAACGCCTTGCTGCGTGGTGGCAGGAGCAGCGCGGTGGCACATGCCCTGTCCTGGTGCCGTGCTGGCCCTGGAACCCCCTGGCACCCCATGTGGGAGCCCCTGCCCGGCGTGTGGGAGGACACGGCCCGGGCATGTGCCCTGCATGGATTTTTAGGCAGTTGTGTCCATGCCCCAGCGCTGTGATCCTTGGCCAGGCTGGCCATGTCCCCAGGCCTTCCCCCTGAACAGGACACCCTGCCAGAGCCAGAGCTTGGGCAGCCCCCATTCCTGGCACGCAGAGAGCCCCCCAGAAGTCCTGCTGCCCCCCCAGTCGCAGACACCCCCAGGCCCTGCAGCACCCTGCACTGCTGACACGGCTGCTCCTGCTGCACACGGGGAGCAGAGCTCTGCCCCCTCCCTCAGCAGTTATATAAAAGGATTAAAATTTAATATGAACTTCAAAAGGGGAAGAACAGGGTGGTCGAAGGCGGCTACCCGGGGCCGGGTGCAGAGCAGAGGCACCCTGGGACGTGTCCCAGCTCTGCTGAGAAGCAGCACTGCAGCACATGGAGACCTGCTCCATCCAGCCCTGCCCATGGGGCCAGAGCAAAGTGCCCGGGCACCACGGGCACCACAGACACCCCGTGGGCCCACACTGGGTTAACTGGGCTGGGGTCTGCCTGGGTCATGACAATGCATGATCCTCATGGGGGTCTGGCCTTGCCCCACACCTTCACCTCCCACTGGCAACTAGGTGGCCCTTAATAACCCACTACCCAAAGGCACAGCATCACCCACCCGTCCCACTGCCCGCTGCCACCCTGCCTGTCCCGTGCCAGCAGTGCCCAGGCAGCCCATCTCCTCCTGCCCGGTGCCTCACGCTTCCTTCCGTGCACCGGTGGGTGGGAGCGTGCTGGAGAGGAGCCCTGTGCTGGGGGAGCGAGACCCCCCGGTTCGGGGGCAGCCGATGCACCCTGGCCCCCCACCATGCCCAGACCCCGCGTGGCTGCACAGCACCCGCGCTCCCGTCGGTGCAGCAGCGGGAGCGGGGCCGTGCTGGCAGCAGAACGAGCCAGGGCTGGGAAAACACCATCTCCCGCCCCCGCAGCCGCCCACGGCCCCGCAGCCGCTCCTCCGCCCCCGCAGCGCCGGGGCTCGCAGGGAGGGGGCGGCGGGCGCGGGGCTGGGGCCAAGATGCGCCCACCGGGGCCACCCACTCGCGGGCAGGGCAGGGGATGGGGCAGGGGGCGCGGGGCTCAGCCCCCGGTGCAAGAGCCGCCCTGGCACAGGGTCCTGCCGCAGGAGCGGGGCTCGGATGGGGGGCCAGGGGCTGCCCCGCGCCCAGCCCTCCCCGGGCCCCAGGAGCTGCTCGATGCGTGGAACGGGCACCCGCAGCAGAGAGACCAGGGAAGCCTTTGGCTTATTCGTTTTTAATCCTAGTCGAGAGCAGGAGGGACACGGGTGCGAGGCTCAGGAGCGCTGCAGGATGGGACCGGCTGCGGGACCCCAAACAGCCCTGCCCAGGAAGCTCCCGGACAGCCCAGCTCATGTCACAGGGCTCTTTGGTCATGCTTGTCCCTGCGGGATGGAGATCCCCGGGAAAGGACAGCAACCCCTGGGCATCCCTCCCAGTCCTGTCTCCTCACATCCCACCATGGCACAGCCCCCCTCGCTGGGCGAGCCCCTCTCCCAGAGCCAGTGCCCCCCCTCCCAGTGCCTGTGGCGCAGAGGCAGGATCCGTGCGTGAGCAGAAACTGTGGGCACGTGGAAATGTGCAGAGAACAGAGCGGGGTGGGAGGAGGAAGAGGGTGCCTGAAGTCAGAGCTCCCCCCACGCTGCTCCCCATCCCTGGCCCGGTCCCAGGGATCCCATCCCACCGGGACTGTGGCACCAGGGCAGCCGGGGGCAGGTCCCCGGTGCCCACCTCGCTACGAGGAGGTGAAGGAGGACACACGGGTGGCAGGCACAGGCCCGGGGGGGCCCGGCGGGGGCAGCGGGAGGCACCGGCCGATCTTGCGCAGGGTCCGGCCCAGGTCGGCGCGGAAGCGCCGGATGGAGAAGCAGTAGACGAGGGGGTCCAGGCAGCTGTTGAGGCTGAGCAGGGCCACGCTCAGCGCGTGCAGCATGTCCAGGGTGTCGGGGGGCCCGCAGGGCGGCGCGGGGGGCCGGCTGCCCACCCAGGGGGCCAGCGTCAGGTGGTAGGGGGCCACGCAGACCACGAAGACCAGCAGCATGCCCAGCACCATGGCGCGCGCCTGCTGCCGGTGGGAGCCCGGCGAGGCGGCGGCGGCGGGCGCCGAGAGCGCCCGGGCGATGGAGGCGTAGGTGCCCAGCACCACCAGGAAGGCGGCGCCGAAGAAGCCCACCATGGCGTAGGCGTAGGCGCGGTGCCGCCCGTGCTGCTCGAAGCAGGCGGTGGCCCCGGCGCGGGCGGGGAAGGTCTGGCGGGCGGCCAGGGTGGGCACGGCGCAGCCCAGCCCCAGCAGCCAGGCCAGGGCGCAGGCCAGCGCGGCGCCGCGGGGCCCCGTGAGCGGCAGCGCCCGCCGCGCCGCCCGCACCGCGCAGAACCGGTTGAAGCTGATGAGCGCCATGAAGGTGACGGCGCTGTAGGTCGCCAGGTAATAGGCGGCCCCCGCCAGGCGACAGGCGGCCTCCGACAGCAGCCAGTCCCCCCCGGACAGGTAGTAGTGGATCCAGAGGGGCAGCGTGAGGTTGAAGAGGATGTCGGCCAGCGTGAGGTTGATGAGGTAGATGCGGATGGCCTTCCTCACCTTGCCGCTCTGTAGGAAGACCAGCAAGGCCACCAGGTTGCCCGGCAGCCCCACACACAGCACCAGGCAGTAGACGACGGGTACCAGCACGAACAGCACCGGGTCACTGGGCAGGCACTCGCCGGCGTGTCCCGTCGGCAGCAGCCCTGGTGCCGAGCTGTTCATCCTGGGCTCCTGCAAAGGCAGGGAACAGTCAGTGGCACAGCCCTCGGGGACAGGGAAGGGGTGTTGACTCGCACAGGACACCTCTGTGGCTGGCACCTGCAGTACTGCTGGGCGCCAGAAGCAGAGCCCCCATTAGAATGCTGGAGGGGCTCAGACCTCACAGGAGATGAGGAGACCCCAGCTATGTCTCCCCACGCCACGAGGGAGCCCAGAGGTTGCCATCAGCCGCCCAGCCAGGGCTCCCCAGGGAGCGGCAGGCGCAGCTGCACCATGTCTGAGGGACAGAGCCGCGGCCAGAGGCACCCGGGGGTGCTGTGCTGGCTCCAGCCAGCAGCTGCGGGGCTTAACACCTCCCACACAGCACGTGCCTGTAGGGCCACCCACCCCAGCCCTCTCCCAGCACCCCAAACCCCCCCAGGAAGTCACCCACTGGCTCAGGGTGCACCAGAGTGGAGACCCAGGCACGGATAGGAGGTAGGAGCATGGGGCCAGCAGCCCCCCAGCCCTGCACGGGTAGGTTTGCCTCCAGTTCTAGCCATGGGAAACCACGTTGTGCCGCAGTGGCTGTATCCAGGGCTGCAGCTATTTCACCTCCCATCACCGCCTGCCCACACCTCGCCGACAGCACTGAGTCACCAGCCGGTGTTTTCCAGCATGGCAGGGCCGGATTCGGCACACGCAGCACCCAGCACCGGGCCGAGGCATGGAGGGTGTGAGCTGCTGAGCCTGGGGGGGGATTTGGGGCCTCAGTTGGACCCCTGAGGGCCCCTGGATCCCTCAGTTGTCCCCTTTTCCTTCTCCTTCCCCCACCGTTAGCACCGGGGATGCTCCATGTCACCCACCCCACGATGGTTACTCACCCCACCAGGTCGGGCTGGAGAGGCTGCGTCCCCTCCGGCTGCTCCTCACTGTCTGATCCAGCCGGGCTGGGGAAGTCTTTAAGCACTGGGGGAGGCAGGGGCTGCCTGACCTCCCCCCCACCATTCCAAGCCCCCCTGTGGAACAGCAGCTGGAGTGGGAGAGCACCTGTGTGTGTATGTAATGGGGGATTCCCTGCTGGAGCCACGCTAAGACCCCCCGCGCCGGCTGCCGGGGCTGGGGGCATGTGGGGGTGGCCAGGACTGCTGACCCCCTGTGTGCCCCCAGCCACAGCCAATACCATTTCCCAGGGCCCTGCTCCCACCCACGCCCGGATGAAAGCAGTGGAGGGTCAAGTTTCTGCACCCGGCAGCTGGGGGAAGAGGGGATGCCCTGAAGGGATCAAAGCAGGAATCTGCCTCCTCCCAGCTCTTGGTGCTTTTGTTGGCTTCAAAGCTGGATTTAGGGGGAGCAAGCTCTGTGAGCACCCAATTCACTGCTTTGTGTGGCCCTGAAATTTGTGGGTGTTCCTTTGGGACACCAAAGGTGGTTCAGGTCCTGCTGGGGGTGCAGGGGTGTTGTACCCCCTGTGCTCATCCCAGTCTCCCCCCACAGCCATCCCAGCCCATGTGCCAGGAGATGTGCTGGGTTCAGATGTGATCTTGGGGTTCATGCCCATCTGGGATGGCAGAGTCATCTTGTAGGAGCAAGATCCCCAAAACCATGTGGCTGCCCAGGCACACTGTCTGGGGGTTGTGGTGCTGCTGTCACACCCTGGATGTGCAGCAAGTGGCCTGGCACATTGCTGGGTGGCTCCAGGCAGCTGGGGGGGTCCCACCCCCACACAGGCTCTCCCCGCTGTCCCTCTGTCTCCACACCAGCTGCCACCAGCTCCCACATGTCCTCAGGCCTTCTCTGCAGGCACTGCTCCTGGGGACTGAGGCCTCCAGCCCCAGGAGGTCCCTTCAGCCACCGCAGCTCAGCACGGGGGGGGGAGGCAGAAATAAACAGGAAGGCAAAACATGAAAAACAAGAGGGTTTATTCCAAAATACGAAAGCCCCCAGGAGAGCAGAGCCAGCCCCTGCTCGGCGTGGCCAAACGCCGGGAAGAGCCAGACACCTTGTGCAAGTTTAGCAACGGAGCTGCCGGAGCGGCGGTGGTGCCACGGCAGTGTCACAGTGGTGCCACGGCCACCAGCCCACAGCACCAGCCCACAGCGTGGGGACAACCAGCACCAGGGTCCCTGGCAGAGGCAGGAGAGGACACACTGGGCCTCAGCAGCAAGTTACCTCGCAGGAAGCGATGCCATCCCTGAAAACATCACACAGGCATCGCTTCCTGCCGTCCGAGCCGTCCGTCCTTCCCGCCTCCGGTCACTCGAACTTGGGCCGGGGGGCAGCCGGGTACCCGCGGATGTTGAGCAGCAGGAGGAGGCCGAGGCAGAGGGTGGCCGGGGCACACATGGCCAGCGGCTCCCGCAGTGCCAGCAGTGTGTAGATGGCACCTGGGCGAGGAGCGGAGCGTGGGAATGGGGGTCCCCAGCCGAGGATCCCCCGAGACCCCGTGTGGGGTGGCGGGTGCCCGCTGGCTCTCACCGATCATGACGACACTGAGGACGAAGTTGCTGATCTCCTGCAGCAGTTGGGGCCCGAGTGCCAGCAGCAGCCCGGCCGTCGCCTCCACCCAGCCCACGGCCGCCAGGTACCCGCCCGGCTCCGGCACGAACCCCAACTCCTTCAGGGGAAACACCTTGGCAAAGCGCACGAACTCTGACGCCTGGGAAGGGTGGGAGGGGAGCGGGGCAGCCCTGAGCCTGGGGCTGGGGGCTACAGCCCCTCCAGGGGGTTTGCTTTGCTCTGCTCTGCCCTGCACCCCAAGGGGATGAACCTTGCACCCTAAACGAGTCAGCCCCGCACCACAAGTGACTCAGCCCTGCACCCTGAGGGGGCCAGTCCCACGCTCCACGGGGCTCAGCCCTGCACCCCAACCTGCTCATTCTCGCCCAAGGCTCAGCTCCACACCCCAATTTACTCACTCCCCCCAAGGGCTCGGTCCTGCACCCCAAGCGGCTCAACCCTCCACCCCAATCTGCTCATTCCCCCCGGGGCCGGCCCTGCGCCCCCCTCGCCCCCTCGCTCACCATGTGCCGGTGCAGGTCGGCCGAGAGCCGGTCCGAGAGCTTCAGGACGCCGGTCAGGAGGAAGAAGAGCCCGAGCAGGACGCGGAGGGCGGTGAAGGCCGCCGCCATGGCGGGACGGGCGGGCCCGGGGGCGGAGCGGGGCGGAGCGGCCCGGCCCCGGGGAAGGACCGGCCGCGGGGATGGATCGGCCGCGGGGAAGGACCGGCCCCGGGGATGGACCGGCCCCGGGGAAGGACCGGCCGCGGGGATGGACCGGCCGCGGGGATGGACCGGCCCCGGGGAAGGACCGGCTCCGGCTCCGGCTCCGGCCCCAGCCCCGCACAGACACGGCCCCCCCAGCCCCGGGGTGCTGCCGGGGAAGGAGGTGCTCAGATCTGCAGCTTCACCCCCCCCCCCCCAGCAGCACCATTTTCCCACCAAAACAGAACGGGGGAGGGACAAAAAAGATGGGAAAGAGAAGAAAAAAACCCCACCCGAAATCCTACAGCTGGGTGGGCTCCACGTGGTGATCCACGGCAGCACCCGCCGGCCAGGGATGCGAGGGGACAGGCAGGGCAGGGACAGTTGCTGCCCGTGGCTCTGGGGGTCACACAGGGCACGGACAGTGCTGCCCATGGCTCCGGGGCCAGGCAGCAGCCGGGTGAGGAGGCAGCAGCACAAGCGAGGCCGGTTTGGGGTGCCGGGGTGGCCCCCGCGCTCCCCGGTCCTGCGTCACCGCCTGCGCCAGCACCGAGCTCCCGGGAAAGGCAGCCCGGCCTTGGCGAGGGGCCCGGGGGAGCCGCGGGCACTGACGTGTGTGCAACTCAAGTGGAAATATTTCTTTAATGCCAGTAAGTCATGAGAGCGGGAAGCGTTTTCCAGGCCCCAGGAAGCAGCGAGGGGGGACGGGGAGCACGGCCGGGCTGGACCCGCAGCGACCCCGCTCAGCCAGCGCCGGGCAGGGGCTGCCACAGGCACCGCTTCGACAGCGAGCAGGGGCAGTGACTATTTTTACTCCTGGCAGCACACGATTCCCCAGCTCAGCTGGGAGAGCCGCGGCCAAGGAGCTGCGTGCCATGGTTTGGAGCTCTCCCTGCTCCAGCTGGCACGTGTGGAATGACAGACAGTGACAGGCCAGGGCAGGCTCCAGCCCGTGGTGGCTTGGAAAGCTCCTTGGGAGAAAAGGAATTTAAAAAAAAAAAAAAAAAATCAAGACCAAACCCTGAACAAAGGATTGCAGCAGCTCAGCAGACCCACAGGGCTGGGGCATCAGGGCATCTGTCACTGCTCCCAGGATATTGTTCAAGTGTACCTGCTCTCAGCCTCTGATTTTTTATTAATTACAGGAGCTACTTAATTACAGAAGCAGGTGATTGGCTTCACCAGCCAAAGGACAATAACCCAAGGGGTAGTAACAGCCACCACCAGCACCGGGGAAAAGCCATCCCCTGTCCCTCCCTACAGGACAGCCTGTGGTTTGCTCATAAAGGGAGTTGAGGTGAAGTTCGCACATGGAATGCTGGAACAGTCTCACACAGGAAGCAGCCAGTGCTGCAACAGTGGAAATGAGGACAAGTTACTGGAAAATAACAGAATTTGAAGGGAAAAAAGGCTGCACAAGCTGCAGTAGCTGTGGAAACAAAGACACCAAAGCCCAGCCCCTGCAGCACAGCTACTGAGGAACCACAAACCTCACCGAGGCCTTTTCAGGACCCAGACAATCCTAAAGTCACAGTGGAACACCTCAGTTTGCCCTTCCCCAGCACCTGTTTGCCTGAGAGAGAACAGCAGCAGCTCCTAAAGCACCCCCAGGCACCCAGACACCTCAAGTGTCTCACGTCACTGCCGCATGAAATTCAATTTATTTTGCTCTAAACTGGCAAAGCGTTCACGACTCCTCATGCCACTGCAGGAGGAGACCCAGCTACAATGAGCACAGCTTACCACTGGTGTATTTTAACACACTAACAGATTTAAACAAAAGATGGTATTTAATGAGTGACAGCATGAACCTCGTATGTGCACAGTACAGCTGTCAAAGCATCAGGTGAAGCAACACGAACCGGGGCAATTTGTGCTGCAAGAGCTAAACCCAGCACTTAACTCTTAACTTTGGCATCTCAGCCTTAATTACTAGAGTCATCACCAAGAAAGCTATTAAAAACCAATCAGGCACAGGTTAACATTTGGAATTCTATCACACAGAACTACACAAGACTCAAAATGGGGATAAGGAATGGGTGAAACATCCAGAAATTTGTTTCTCAGACCCAGCCATACCACACTGGACAGACTGCTTACTCACTGAATACACTGGAATAAAACAGAAGCCATTTATAAAAATAGTAAAATGTTTTATTTTTAAGATTTGTATCTTCCTGGCTCCTCTTCACTGCAATCAGACTTCTCCTTCTGCAAGTACAAAGCATATTATCAGAAAGACTGAAAACACCAGCAGAAATTACATGTCATGACACGGAATCAGCATCACAACAGGCCACGTGCTTGCCAAACATTATCTAGAATTTTCTCACATCAGATCTGAGATTAAAGGAAGAGAATTCACGTTTCTAAGATCTGAAACGGCTTTGTGTGTTTTCCTATGCCAGGGCCAAGAGCAGCAGTGACAAACCACACAGGATTCTACAGGAGTGCACCCACTGAATCCCACTGGCTTCACCTCTTACAGGTTCAGTTGTGCATCTGAGCTGTTACTTACCTGTGACTTCTGAGGGAAGGTACTCAGCATGTTGCTCCTCACACAGCATTTTAAATATCTAAAGTTCCCCCTTGTAGTTTAGTGGCAAATTAGAGGGAAAATGTCATAAATTCCAGCTCTGCAAGTCGGTTTATTTCCCTGAATTGCTATTTGCTTGTGCTCCTGTACATGCTGATTTATACTCCAGGTTATTTTTAAAGTTCAGTGTTAAAATATTTCAGCCAAGTAGCTTTTTACACAAGGTTTAGTTGGTTTAACATGTGAGAAGCAGCTGCTCTGTTCTCCTTTTTCCATGCTGACAATCACCCACCCCATTCTCTGTAGCCTGAGTGCAGGAATGGTCATTTCTTGTTTGAGCACCTGCAGCTCTCAAGAGGACAGAGTTTATTTGCTGCTGCAGGGCTGAAAGGCCTCAGACAATGGTGACATTTTGGCACTACAGAAGCAAGATTCCGAAACTTTATATAAAATTGAGATTAATCACGATTTTCAGGCAGGAACTACATAACCCACCACAGGGTGATGGGATATCAAACTCTCACAACAGTGTAAGGACAACAACTACTTACTTGTCCACCTGTTCCCTTGGTCCCTCCACACGCCACTGGGCACCGTGCTGGATGTGCTCATGCTCGACTCCTCGACTGCAAAAACATTCCCAAGTTATTATACCCACAGTGATTTTGAAATCTTTTGTACAAACCCACGTCTAGAGAGGTATTTTTAACTGCTGCTGTCAAGATATGAAACCCAGATGGAGTCAGGGTGCTCAAGCCCACGGCACGACAGCAGGCACTAAGTTCTACCCTACACATTTAATTTATTCACTCTTTCCAACTTCTCAGTAGTCCCCAATTCAAAGGTACTCAGTGACTGAACATCAAGTGTCCAGAAACCTTTATTATTTTATCCATGCAGAACAAAAGTGGTACTTACTTCCCATGGATGAGCACTCCGGTGTCACTCAGCTTTCATCTTCACCTAAAGGATAACAACTGAAGTTATTAGAGTCATACACAGCAAATCTGGACCATTTCAAAACTAACTTAAAAATAAGGGTTTAAGATACATGGACTGATTAGTTATGAGGGGTAATTTATCAGTTATTCCAAACCATTAAGTGGAAGAATAAGGGGCAGAAATAGGCTGGCCTTAACACTCATCAAGAGCTGAAGGAATATGCAGGTAGTTGCCTGAAGAACTGCACCTTGTGTGAGCACAAACCATAACCCCCCATCTGAGCACAGTGAGGTTTGATTGCAGCCAGAGGTATATTATCCCTTATGTGAAGGCATTAATTTTGTCAGCTACTTCAACTATTTGACCCTATTTGTGTCCTGCAGCAATGCCCTCTATTCCCCTTCATGAGGGAGTGCAGTGGCCCTGGACTGTAGGAGCCCTTGGGTTCAACAGTCCTACAAGTGCTTCAGAAGCCAAAGGCAGACACTAAGATTGGCACTGTCACTGCTTTTATCCTCAGCAAGGTTCTTCCCTTCTCAAGACCCCCCCTTTACTACAGCTGAGGGCAGCCTGCAATGGTGAGAGCTGGGGATGTGGTCCAAGGCTCTGTACAGCTCCAGCTGGGAAGCAGATCACACCTTGGGCACGGCGTGATCTGACCAGGCAGGGACAAGTTCAGGATTAGTGTCCAACCCACCACCTGGGTTTTCTCATGGCCCTCAGGAGCAGGAGAGTTATGCACATATTGTTTTCTCTGCCATAGCAACAAACCCCATGCATAAGGGATACTATATCTTTGTGCATCCTTTAAACACTGCAGATGCCCTACTGGCCACGCTCCTCCCAGCCCTCCCCAGTTAGCTCTTCAGTACTGGTGTTCAGAAGCAACATGTAGAGAGATGGGGTATTCACAGACCACTGCGGGATTGCACAGCCAAGTCCTAACGTGTCAATCATTACCTAGCAGCAATGACACAGCGGGGAGAAGGCCAATCCTCCCGTTTTTTCCTTTGCCAGGCAGCAGCTATTTAACAGCCCCACTAGCTGGTATGGAGAGAGAAAAAAATCTGAAGCTAATTAGCTGATTCCAAAGTTGCTAGTAGTGGAAGAAGCCAAGTGATTCCCCAGAGCACTATACTTGGATGAATCCTTCCCAACATGCTCAGCCTCACTGAACATAATGGAACAGAACACTGGCCTTCCTGATCATGTCACTGCAGCTGGCAATGATTAACAGAGACATGCAACCCCATTACTGCTCGAGTCCTAAACTACTCACAGGCCTCAGTGTTTAGCTATGGGGAGAACTGCAAGCAAATCAACACTTTGTATGCTTAATGTTACAGTAAAGCCCCATCCACGCTGTGCTGTGCTCTCCTGCCAGCACCAGGTCTGCTCGGAGGGCCTAGCAGTACAATGTATTCTGACACCACACTTCTGAGCTTCAGGTAAGCTTTTGAGAAAAAGTGTTTTTCACACACAGATAAAACCAAGATGAAACACAATGCAAGCACTTGAATGGCATTCCTTGTACCCACTTGTTACAGACTGACTTAGAGCAGACATGACTATTTAAAGTTTGCTACCACACCAAGTTTCATTACTGCAGCCAGAGCTGGTCTGAGCCCACGGTTCAGTCACAAATTGCTCGCTCCAAGAGTGTCAAAAACGTGCTAAGTTCAAGTACATAGAACGAGGCAGATGTGCCAGTAACCCCTCCATGACATTCCTGAAAGTCAAGTATCCAGAACTGGATAATAGAAAAACTGAAGTCAGATCTGAGCACTGGTTTAAGATCACTAATTCAGTTTTGCTACAGGACAGCACGCTGGCTGCCAGCAGGTTTTCTACTGGATCCCAGTTCCAAGTAAGGGTGAGCAATCACGGAGTGGATCCCAGTCACAGGTAAAGGTAAGCCATCACAGAAAGTTAGACTGACTTTGTGACAAGGTGTCACTGTGTGACCAGCTGGTGTTGGCTACACTCACTGGGGTGTAACCAAAGACCTGTTGTCATGATCTCAAGGTGCAGCTGCTACTTCAAGTGTCCAGTGGAACATGGAAAGGTGGCTACAGCAGAGGGCAAGGCTGTCCAGCAGATCCCTGTTCACCAGCAAGAGTCCTGCCTGGAAGGTAACACAGAAGGGTCCAAAAGTGACAATAATACCAGAAACAAGTATGCAAAGCAAAACTTTGCAGAACAAGTGGGAAAACACATTACAACACCTGTGAAATAAACTGAGTATCAGACAAGAGCCAGACTACATGAAGGAACAAGGGACCTTGAAATTCAGGTTCAAGAATAATGCAAAAGAGCTGGAGATCAGCATGTCTGGATGTCTGGCAAGGTAAGCATGTTAATCCTGGAACACTGCAGTCAGTAGTTGTAGTAATGAAGAGTTTAGAATTACATCCCCAAGACTGATGAAAAATGAAATTGAGCATTACACTACTGGGATGACTCTACCAGGCAGAAGTAACAGAATCTCATCGCTGTCAATTAAAGCACAGGAATGTATCAGGCTTGTCAATCAAAGGCTAAAATAAAGACAACTGCAAAGTCCAATATAAGCTTTATGAAACTATTCATGGGATATTAATTCAAGCACTCATTTATGTTCTCAAAAATATTCCAGATCAGTGTCAGAGCTGCCTGTACCAGGAGTTTGAGGTGACTCACACAGCGCACACGAGGCAAGAGCAGCGGTTATTAACACATTCCTACCGAGCCAAGACTCTACACAGGGAGGAGCTGCAGATGGGCCACTTGGTCACTACAGAAAGTTTAAACGAGTTCTTTTCTAGGCACTGAGAGCACCTAGTCGACTAGTCGAGTGAGTCCAAGATCACAGTCCCTCTTCCCCACAGTGCTCAGCTAAGAGTATCTTCGTTACATCGGAACTAAGAAAAATCCACCCAAGCCGAGTCGTATGCACAGAGGAATCGGGTCTGGAAATCCTCAGCTAAGAACCACAGTAAGTTGCTCGTTGCCTCTGAACGAGACAAAGCTTCAAAACCCAAAACCACACAGCTTTGATGCAAGCTCAACGTACAGGTATGGAGTGCTGCACTGTAATTCCACAGTCAGAAGTGTGATGTCAGAATACCCACAGTATAAGATTACATAGAAAGTCACCAAGTTATATTATATTGCTTGTTACCTACCTGGACGCAGTCGGCAATGAGAATCTCGGAGCAAGCAGGAATACTACATCCGGGTCCTAATGTCCATTGCCATTTGTGGTACTACGTTCCTCACAGTTATGAACTGCAGAAATGCTGGCTAAGTGCAGTTATGTAGCAGGCCACTAGTTTTTAAAGTGTAAATTGCAGTCTCAAAACTCCAGCAAGAACTTGCTGCCACAGTAAATGGTTGCCAAGGAGAAGCCAAGAATTTGTCTACCACAAAAATACCACAAAATCTCAAAAGCAGTTTCAGTTTCTCATCAGCTGTATAAATGATTCGTGTAATGTGTCTACACCAGAAAGTTAAGATTATTCTGTATTCATTTCTGAGAAAGTGCAAAGATATATGTATAACGATACCAGTTTCTACTTGCTGCAGTTTTTAGAGCTCTAAATGTCAAAATGGGCTCAATTTTGATAAAACAAACTAAATTGCAACAGCCAATGTCCTCCAAGTCCAGTACAAAAATGTGTTATGCGATCCAGACCATCCAAAAACAGGTCTGTCCAGCAAACCACTTTTCTGAATGGTTTTAAAGATTCCATTATATAAATCTGAGTTTATGAAAAAAGTCCAAAACCTCATAGGAACAGATCAAAGGAACATCACTTTCTCGCCTCCCACATTTAGTAACTTTACCAGATTTGAAAGTTGACATGTTTGCCAGCTTTTAAGACACCACTTTTAAAAGGTCTTTAAATGAAGTTGGCTAATTCATCATATGCCTGTTTAGTACATGCAACTCAAAGCAGAACTTGTTTTAGAAATTCTGCTTATGCAGCTACAACAAAGCCAGATTTAACCAAACTTTCAGATGTTTTGAAAACCGCCAAATCTTTCAAAATATTTACTAATCATGGTTTTGCAACTCAGCTATTTTAATACCTAACAACGGTAGCTTACGTACAAAACAGGGGTACCCAAAGACAAGCTCTGTAAGGTACAAGGACAGCAGCATCCTTCACTCTTCCAAGTTACAGAACTACAAAAGAACATACTTTAGGATATGCACCAGCATCTCTTTTAATAAAGAATGACATGTAATCTGAAAAATAAACTGAAAAAATTAATTTAATGTTCACGTTCAGAATTCCCCACCTCGGACACCTTCAGCTTCTGTGGGTGTCCCACGAACACCCTCCAGCAAACACATTGTTTCAAACTGCTTCAATAGCTCAAATTGCATCCAAACTGCTCCTCTGTGAACTATCCAATACAAGGACTCCCAAGTAATTGGTCTGCAGTTTAGGAACTGGCAATTTGGAATTTCCTGAAGAGCAATTCATTGTTGTAGCATGTTATCAACCCCCAAACTTTTCTGGGTAACTAAGAAGTGTTCACCAAACAAGCTCAGTCAGTCTTTAGTGAGCTTCATGTTCCCAGTCAGCGTTACCTGTATCAGTATTTCCCAACTTGCTACTTGTCATTTAAGGGGTAACAGTACTTCAAGAGGGATCAGCCATCTTCACTCTAAAATACTGCAATCTGACACTAAAGTTTTAACCACAGAGAAAATTTAGCGTAGAATTTAGAATTAGCCAATGCTTAGCACAAGGAATGGAAAGATATTGGCAAGATTAAAGCTACTCACAGAACACTGGTGGCTGGGGATCGTGTGAAGGTACAGCCAAGCTAAGTTTACAGACTCTGTGCCAAGCAGGTTGATGTGTCCTGCATTAACACTCAGGTAATTTGACACTGGGAAGTCATGTTCCCAGCTCACCTGGTACAGTGTAATAATAAGCAAAGCAACTACCTTACCAATGAGTCCAGAATGCTCTGAAATTCTTCTGGGGCTTAATACAATGAACAGCGAGCTAACGAATTCATCAGATCTTCTACAAAGAGAACCTTAAAGGGAGTTTATTTGCACTGTGTAGTATTAACTCTTGAACTCCAGATTCAGATACTACTTTTGAAGCATTATCTCCAAACATCAATAATAAAAGAGTGATAACCATCATGCAAGCAAGCTGATTGCTGTGTTTTACATACAGGATTTTAGGATTTGCCCACCAGCTACACGATTTAGGAATAGTTCCTGCAGTCCCCATAATACAAATGATTGTACTCTGAACTAGGCAAATTAGTCCACTGTTAGCATGAGGACATAAGCAAGTTAACCTTAATCACTCGAGTAACACTTCTGGTCTTTTTGCCAAGCAATTTCAGGCAGGTTTACAACACTGAGCAAAGGCCAGATCCTGTGATCTCAAGACAGCTTAAGAGCATATAAATATCACATTAACAATCCTTTAGTTAGGAAGTCAGCCAATGCAAGGCATTCTATGAATTTATTTTAAAATAACCATTGCTAGTCTTCTGCTTTAAGTTTTTAAAAGATTCCAAGCAGTGACTACCAGGGTGGCAAGTGCTACCATCCCACCACCCGTCAGCCGTAGCTAAAATATGGAATTTGTTACTATGCTGCTTGCAGTGGAGCTTTAAATATTGTATCTTACAGCACTTGCAAGGTTTCCATTTGCTTCCTTATTTGCAGCACAACGACTGCTCAAAAAAATCTGCATCTACTGCAAAGTTCGGCTACAATTTAACCCAATCTTTAGCTAGAGAGGCATTGTGGGAAGAGATCTCACTCTTCGCTGCAGTTCCACACCCTGGTCTAGTCCAACCTCGACTCAAGGCTCTCGGGTTACTGCAGCACGTGTGGGATTCAGCCTCAATTGTTTAACCACGACTGGCAAGAAGAGTTACTACATTTAGTTTTCTATTTATTTGAAGCACAGTAAAAAAAAGGTTGGTACACTTTGGGAATTCAGTGGCACAAGGTACACTGCCATCAAGTTAGGGACGTTATACATCAAAAAAACAGCTAAATTTGATTTTGAAACACTGCATTACATAATTAAATTGTACTCGCCCAAACAGACCACTTACAAATATTAGGTCAGTAAGTTTCTAACATCCATAAAAACGTAGCTTTCTTACTAAAATGCAAGAATTAAGAAGTTGGTGTCTAAACAAGACAGACAAAAAACAAACTGGAATGAAACTACAGGTCACATCTAAAATCGGGGCTTTTTGTTTGGGGCTTCATATTCTTCTCTCCCTCTACCATATCCTGCTGGTGTTCCAGGCCCCATTCCTCTGGGACCCTGGCCACCCACGGGCCCCGCACCTCCCTGCCCAAAGCGTTCAGGACGCTATTGGAACAGAATTAACAGTTCATTATAGGTAGTTGATGTCCATGTGTGTTAAGTATATATTTTTAGAAGGTTCCGTAGTCAAGGTTCGTCGATACAATCACCATTGAGTCGATCCACAGGTACCGGGAACATAGAAAGGAAAAAAGGGTAATTTAAAAATTAGTTTATTGTAATACATGCCTTGAGGTATGTTCCCACTTGATGCATTCTCATACATCTGTTACAAAGAACAGATCCTCCCTGCAGTGCTAGAAATGTAAGCATTAGTGCAGATGTGAATTAACAACTTTTCCAAATGAGCTCTAGCAAAATTTTTCAACCAAGTTAATGCAAATAGCTTGCAAACTTCTCACCTTTAGTGCAGTAAAAGCTCAGATTACATCACTGTTTCCAAATAAGCCTAATCAGAGAAGGCAGCTCCGGTTGGCTGAAGCAGGAGCTGACATTCATCAAATGTAACAGAATGCCTACTCACCAGGACTGGCATGTGCTGTCTAGAGACCATGAGCTTTTCAAGATGGGGTTAAGACTACGGTCTGCTGACTAAACTGCAGAGGCTTTAGGCAGTACCAGAACTCATTGTGAGCACTACTGCATTGCAAGAAGGGAAAAAAAAAAAAAAAGTGAAAAAAGCTACTGACCAGTGCTTTTCCTAAACCACCACAACTGCTCGAGCAGAGACTGGCACTTGTTCAAACCCCACATACTCCAGAGCTGCTGCTGCATCAGATGCAAAAAGTGTTCCAAGCGCTCAGTGTGTCCAGTTAGAGCTATGCACAGAGGGGTGTGCATCCAGGCAGTACCTCCCTTCCCACCCCACCTTCACCACAAGCTCTTGGGAAAGTCACAACTTCACAGCACTGAAAGGTTTCACACCAAGGTGTAACAGCTGAGTTACTCTGCAATAAAGCAGACACTTCAGGTATATTTTTACTAGTACCTCTAGTTGCATGTACTTTGTTCAGTTACTGTATTAGTAGGTGGGATCAGCATTCAACCTACAGAACTTACACATTATGAGGTCAAAGAGAGCTTTAAACTTTCATTTCAACCAGGTTTCCCACTACTGAGTCACAGAACAATGGTAGGTGGTTTGTTACAAAAAGTATCTGCAACTGACAATCCACATTTCGAATTCCTGACTTCTGAAAGTCAGTGTCAATCCTTCCAAGAAAGGAATTTCAAACATTATTTAGGTTATTTCTGCCTAATTCAGGGCAGCTTCAAGCTCATCTCCAATTCTGTTTAAAGGTATCAGCACAGGAACTGTGACAGCACTGTGTGGCAGAGATCCCCAGCCTAAGAAACTCCAGGCAGTTAATCCACCTCACTGTCACCCCTTTTGACCAGATCACGTTTCAGGTATTACACAAGTTCAACATGCACCTGTACCATGGTTTTGAGGAGAAAAATGTACACAGCATCCACCACACACTGCCTGACTGCTCACAGGAAGCTTAGGAACTGCTTAAATATCAGTAGATTATCGAGATACCTTAAGGCCAACGGCACTGTCTACTGAATCAATGATGCTCTGAGAAGTTACAATTCCAAAGATATGGTTCCCCAAAAAAGTAAAATGGAAGCTACTGTGGTAGCTCAGCATGTTAAGCCCAAGGCCTAAACCCACCCAAAAATCATTTAGTTCAGCTTGTGCTGCAGGTGTCACCCCTTCAGGAGGGTGAGAGCACACTGGTATTGCCACCTAAGCCAACAGATTCCCATCCTGCCCATTAAGCATTTCTTTAATCTACATCCATGGTGCTTCAGGGTGGGAACACCAAGCAGCCTCCAAGCCCAGGCACACATGTAGTGTGCTAAAAATAGTACAGTTTGGAAACATACCTCAGAACAGGGGATATGATGTAGCTTTAACAGGCTCTATCTTTGTGTCATACCCAACATGGGAGAACACAGCGGGCTATCATTCCTTTGGGACACAGGAACCACAAATGGCTACAGTCCAGGATGGCTGGAACATGCCTGAAGCTAAAACCCAGCATTTCTGCTCTTCTACAGCAACATCAGCACAGACTAAGGGATATGCTGTTTACCACTGATCACTTAAGTCAATCTGCTGCTGAAAGAGACCTGAGAGCAGATTCTGGACTCAACAGCATACCCAGACCAACATGCATCCAGCCTACCTAGGCTTGGAAGGGCCAAAGAAACAGTGTTACACGTTGGGAAGGAGAACAAAAATCTCTCTTGTCCGTCAATACAGAACATCAAATTACTGAAAAGCTACTGCATTATGTACTTTAACGAAATTTGTCAGATTCTCTAGAGTTTACAAAAAAATCCTTCCAAGCCTAACAGTGACGCAGAATTTCCAAAGTCCAATGAAGTCTGAGTTAATTGCAAATATGCTTAACAGCACATTTGAATTCACTTCCAATCAACTTCCAAGTGTGTAAGCTACCATAAAGGTTAACAACTACTCTAGTGCTACACACTGCCACAGTCTGTGTTAAACATCTGACCAGAGTCAGCAGTTAACAGTGACATTTCCACATCCATCCGAACACTGGAGAGAACTCATTCCCAACCACAATTCCCTTGTGCTAAGCTAAAGCCACCAGAGGATACGTTACCATGTCACTTCCCATCATAGAACCACTCATGGCTGCTTGGCCAACTCCTGGATTAGCTTCATAACCTATGCCGCCACCACCTCCCAGAGGTGGGAATTTCTGGGCTGCTGAAGCATAAGGATCTAAGAAAGAGAAATATATAATCATATTCTGACAATTTCTAGGTTAACCACATGAACTAATTACTGAAGAGATTCTTTACCTCCCATGTTCATTGTGGCAGCACCACCCATTCTCATGTCTCGCTCCCTCTGCGTAGAAGAAACAACTTTTAGCACGGCTAATAAAGCACCAAAATCCAGACTTTTCAGGAGATAAAGCACATGTACAGCCAACTACTGCCACTGCCCCTACACAAACACGGTGCAGTAGCAAACCCAAAGGAAGCAAAACACAGCAACCTTGAAAATACATCAGCAGAATTCCTCAGCATGGTAAGACACCCAAAACCCGCCACGATTTCACTTACTGGATCCATGTAACCCATTCTACTATAATTCTCTTCCCTCTGCCTTCTCATCTGCTCTTCCATCTCCCGCTGACGGATCATCATCTCCTCTTCTCGCCGGCGACGCTCCTCCTCCTGCCTGCTCACCCCAAAGCACACTGTTAAACCCCAGCAGTGGAACAACACCCTAACATTTCCCAGCATTATTTGTATCAGCAATTTCAAAGGCACTGAACGATTACACTGAAGCACAAAACCAAACTCTCTAATGCCCAAATGTCTGAGGAGACACTTACACTGCAGTTCAATTCACACTGAAGCAGCGAGGGCGCTCTTGGAAAACAGAAACTGTCATACGTAAGTAATGGAAAAAAACCCCAAACCAACCCATAAATGTAACTGAAATCCCATGAAAGCCGAACCAACCTCAGCTGAATTTCCTTGCGCTTCTGCATTTCCTGATTGTGGAGTTCCTCCATCCGCCTCAGCTCCTCCTGGCGCCTCATGAGGTCTGCGGGAATGAAGCCTGTGAGCAGCTTTTTCACAACATCACGCCAGACTCTAATCAGATTTGAATCAGATCCACCTCAGCTGCACTGTGGCAGACAGGTACCTTCCAATGTCACTCTTCTTAACAATACCCCACTGAAATAAAAAAACCTACCAGTTGCTCTTTTTTTTAACTCTGAAATTCTCAAGTTCACAGTAGGAAGCATAAATTTACTCACTAACCCATTAAACAGACATGCATCTAAACCCAGCATTTAAAGCAAAAATACAGAATTCAGAACCAATTACCTTGACGCAGGAGGTTTGCCTGGTGCTCGTGATAAGCATCTTCCATCTCACTTTCAAGTTTGTCCTTGGCATCTTTCATGTTTTTTGCCACTTGCTCTCTCTGCTGTTTTTCCATTTCATCTAAAGATTTCCATCTCTGGGAATATTCAAATTCAAAACTGCCAGGCTGAGCAAAACGGGGAGGAGTCTCTCTTTCCCTGCAGAAAGGAAAATGCTCGGAGTGGGCAAACCTGGAAACTCAAGGTCAATACAAGATCACGAGCAGAATAACTGAATTATCAGGGAACATCAAGGGAGCCCTGAAAATACCTGACAATTATGGGACAGAGAACTCGCTGTGATGGGAGTGCAGCACTTTACACGCTTAAACAGCAGCATTTCCCACGAATTATTATCACAGCAGATACAGAGAATCCTGCACTATCACATCCAGGCAAATCTTTAGAGTGCTACCACTTGTTTATCTCTTTCTTAACTGTCTTTACACTCTCCACTGCTGGCAATTCCAGGTGCAAAATCCTCAAACAAGACAGGCCTTTGCCCCAACAGGCACAGCCACTCAGAGCAGCAGCACACAGAGAAGTGGATTTTTCCAGTGCCAAAGCACTGTGTGTCAAAGGCAAATAACAGCCTTCACTTTCACTTAAATAGTTCTCAAAATCCCTGAGGGCCAACAGTTTATTCTGTCATATAAAGAAACTGGAGTCTAACATTCAGTAATTAATGACACAAAATCATGAAAGTTCAAAGCTTCCCATACATTAACAATATATAAGTACTTCAACATTTTAGGAACGTTGCATTAATCCACATTCTTTTCAAAGCTGCCTCTAAACCACTTACAGTTTTTGATCAAAGCAAGAATTTTCACAACTTTCTCTGCCAAACAAGACTGACTGGATCTCCCTCCCTGCTCTCCCTTCTGTGATCTGGGAAAATACAACAATTCTACAACAAACAGGTTTAATATACAGATTCTAACCTAAAACTGCTACTTTGGAAAAGACTCCTCTAGACTCTTTAACATTCCTTTATGGCAATGGTCAGCACATAAGGTAAATCCACAGGCAGCAAGTTTCTATTAATCATGGAATGAGTTAAAATTTTACTTCATTTCTCGTTTCAAAGCATGAAAACCAATTTCCAAGTTCCCCATGGGATCATCAACACAAGACATGCCTTGAGGGAGATGACGGTTCTCAACAATAGGATAAAACAGTTCAAGTCTGGTTTTCAAGAGTTTCTCCACACACCAAAACCATCTGTTACTGGGCTTCTATTTCTTCATGACACAATGTAGAAAACTGCTTGTGTAACGAGCATACTAAACGAATCAGTATGTTACTTTATACAAAAATACGAACAAAAAAAAAAAGAGAACTGGCAATACATCTCAAAATTCAAAGCCTGTTTCTCAAAAATTACTCCATCCCCCTCAGAGCCTGGGACAATACTACATAAAACATCACCTATATCCTGTTTATAACAAAAGACAGTGCCTACTTTTGATACATCG
Source organism: Manacus candei (assembly GCF_025592945.1). Lineage (NCBI taxonomy): Eukaryota > Metazoa > Chordata > Aves > Passeriformes > Pipridae > Manacus > Manacus candei. The sequence continues at coordinate 66,925 of NW_026138252.1, forward strand.
GATTCTTCTGAGCAAGCTTTTCTGGAAGACCATCTTCATCATCCAATTGTTCCAATGGTTCCACAATAACTGGCCTGGGAGTGCTGAACAGAAAACACTCATTTTACTTCTCTGTAAGAACTTCCACTCTGAAAAACTAGAAGCCTACAATCTCTACTCAACTTAAAACGATAATCCTGGGGAAGTACTTACGTTGTCAACAAAAACACCCCCTCAGTACACCGTTCAAAGGCTTTCCTGGCAGCTGGCTTTGATGCGAACTCAACAATGCCTTTTCCTGTTGATCTACCTCGATCATCTACAATCACAACAGCTCTTTCCACCGGACCGAACTGGGAAAAAGCTTCCTCCAGCAACTCGTTGGACACGTAGGGCGAGAGGTTCCGCACCGACAGGGCAGCGGCGTGTGTGGCAAAGCGAACGCGGAGCTGCCGGCCCCGCATCGGGGTATCGTCCAACTCCGCCTTCGCGATCTCTGCAAGAGCCCGAGATTCCTGGGGGAAGTTTAAAACCCGCGTTTAGAGGACTAGGTTCTACATCACTAATTCGCGAGAATTAAACGGACGGACACACAGCATGAGCGCCTACCAATTTAATGAATCCAAAGCCTTTTCCCTTGTTGATAAAAACCTCTCCTGGCTCCCCATATTTGGCGAATAGTCTTTTAAAGTCTTCGTCTGTGATATCAGCGGGCAAATTCCCAACAAACAACCTGCAGCGCTGTGTGTAAGTCTTCTCCCCAGGCCGCCTCAGGAGGGAGAGGTTCGCTTTAAACCCCTACAAAGAAGCAGAGCGTTCGAGCCATCACTACGCGCTGCACCATCTATCTGCGGGGAGCGCCGGGGACCCCGGAGAACCGCGAGGGGACACGAACCACAGCCCTGGGACCGCCCCGGAGAACCGTGAGGGAACACAAACCACAGCCCTGGGACCGCCCGGGAGAACTGCGAGCGGACACAAACCATAGCCCTGGGACCGCCCGGGAGAACTGCGAGCGGACACAAACCACAGCTCCGGGACCTCCCGGGCACCCAGGGGACACAAACCACAGCGCCGGGACACAAACTAAAGCCCCGGGCCCGTCCGGGACCCGCCACCGCCCCCCGCCTGCTCCTCCCCTCAAGATGGCGGCGCGGGGGCGCGGAGCCGCCGCCATCTTGTGCCTGAGGGAGGCGCGTGGGGGGGGGGCCGCGACTCACCTCGTCCGAGAGCTTCTCGCTCCTCTCCGCCGAGCCCTGCTGCGCCCCGAGGCTCTGCTGGCCCTGGTGCTGCTGCCCGCGGCCCCGTGGCTCCCCGCCAGGCCCGCCGCGGTGCCCTGGTCCGCCCTTGTGAGGCCCCTGCTGCGGGCCGCCCGGCCCCTTGGGGCCGCCGCCAGGAGACTGTCCTTGCCCTTTCTTAGGGCCGCCGGCCGGCGTGGGGCTCGGGCTGGGCTTGGACTGCGGCTGCGGGCCGGAGGGAGTCGAGGAGGGCGCCGACACCGGCGGCTGCTGCTGTTGCTGCTGCCCTGCGGGCAGCGCGGAGGATGGAGGCGCTCCTGCCTGGCTGCCAGTGGGTCCTGCCGTGGTGGAGGCGGCTGAAGAGGACGAAGAAGGCGGAGCAGAGGTGGACGTGGGCGGCTTCGGCGGTTCGGGCTTCGGGCCACCGCCCGGCGGGCCGCCCGGGCCCTGCGGGCCGCCCGCCATGGGGCCGCGGTTCTGCCCCATGCCCATGCCGGGCGGCGGCGAGCGGAAATCGTGGTTGGGGCCGCCGCGGCCGCCGCCACCGCCGCGCCGGTGGAAGCCGCCGCCGCCGCCGCCACGGCTACGGAAGCGATCCCGCGACATGATGGAGCGGAGGGAGGAGGAGAAGAGCAGAGAGCGCGCTCCGGCCGCTGCCGCTCAACACCCGCTACGCAAAATGGCGGCGGGCTGAACGGCCTCGCCGCCGCCTTTGTCCGCCCCTAATATAGTGTCCCCGCCCCCGGAAACCTCCCCCTGGTCCCCAGCAGCCAACCGCCGGCCCCGGCGGCGATGACCGACAGGCGGATTCGGTAATAGCGTGTCGCTGCTCCACTAACTCTCTGATCTCATTGGTAACGAACCTGCCCTGTGCCCATTGGCGCGTTTGACCACCGACGTTGGCACGGGACGGGCCGTTAACTTCCCGCGCGCTGATTGGGTGGTTTGAGCAGAGAGAGGCGGAGTCACGGTGGAAAGCGCGGGCTGTGATTGGCTGGCTCGGCTATCAGTTAGGCGGGGCCCGCGGCCCGGCACCGCCCCCCGGGCCCTCAGGGCTCTTTCAGCCACGGCTGAAAAAAGGCTGGAAAAGCGTCAAAAAAACGCGTTTTCAGTTATAGTTCGCTGCTTCGGCGCGGCCAGAGCCTTCGCTCCGCTTTGAGAGCCAATTTGAGATAAAAAATATCCGATTTATGCATTCAAGGGTGGTAATGAAACCCCAGCACAAATGAAGAGGGCTACACTCACACTGTTTTGTGTGAAAAGGCGGGCAAGGGAGCACCAAAATTGAACCAAAATTGAGCTGTGAAAAGCAATCCACGGCTTCCAGACACCCTGGGAATGCAGGGCATGTCTTGGTGCTGATAAAAAGTGAGTGCCAATTCCCTCAAAACCTACACGGCGCACTCTCAGTTGAAAAAATAAAGCAGCTGTACAATTCCATAGTCGTTACGGTCTAAATATTCCATGCTCTAACACAGAAAACCGGCCAAAGTCCATTCCATCTCTTTAGTGTCCCTGGTTTCAGTGGTGCCATGCTGGATACACAAGAAGACCCCAACATGATGTTTTTATGGCGTTTTCACTCCATCAAACTCTTGACCTCTGAGGGATGTTTCACATTCACTTTCGGGTGTGGAGAACCAAAACCAAACCCCACGTGTGAAACCCAGACCAAAGTCATACATTATTTGCCACAGACACCATAACTGGTGCAATGCTGTGATATAACATTATTGGTCTCATAAAAGTCAAAGGCTGGCTTTGTTCTTCGTAGGATCGTGGAACCATGGAATGGTTTGGGATGGAAGGGAACACTTCCAGGGATGCGGCAGCCAACCTGTGCCAGGGGCATACCACCCTCACAGGGAAGGATTTCTTCCCAGTATCCATCTAACTCTGGCAATTTGAAGCCATTCCCCCTTGTCCTGTTGCTCCAGGCCCTTGGAAATAGTCTCTCTCCGTCTCTCCTGTAGCCCTCTCAGGTCCTGGAAGGCCACAATCAGTTCACCCCGAAGTTTCTCTTCTCCAGGCTGAGCAATCCCAATTCTCTCAGCCTTTCCTCACAGGACAGGAAGAAAATTAATTTCCCCCGGCTTTACAGTGTTTAAATAAAAGTGAGCCATAGATCGATTCCGTCCCCGAATCGGTGTTGTACTGGCTGCAGGACTTTGGCCACTTCCAAGTGCTGCAGAATGGAAGCCCCAAGCCATCGTAAAATGGATTCTCGGCCATGTGGAACCACTGCCAGCAGTGAGTGTTTCCACCACGAGGTGTCTCAGAGGTTAAAACACTGGAAGAACAAATTTGGGACTGGCTCTTATCACACACAAACAACGGGGCGTCGCCTCGCTGTCACACCTGGTTCTGTCTGCTCAGGAAACAAAAAATATTGAGTGGAAAAGGGTTGGGTTTGCCTTTGTTGTGTCCTAAGTATAAGAGAACTGGATTTTATGGAGCTACTAATTTTTAGCATCACACGAAAGAAATAAAGAGTATATATCTGCTCCTAATCCTGCAAAAATCTGTACAACAAAAATCAGTACAACAAAAAAAAGGGAGGGGCAGGCAGTGATCTCTGCTCTCTGGTGACCAGCGATAGGACCTGAGGGAACAGCTGGAGCTGTGTCAGGGGAGGTTTAGGATCTCAGGGAAAGGTTCTTCCCCCAGAGGGTGGTCGGGCACTGAACAGGCTCCTCAGGGCAGTGGGCACGGCCCCAAAGCTGCCAGAGCTCCAGGAGCGTTTGGACAACGCTCTGAAAAATCCGTAGAACTTATCTGAAGTTCACAAAGTGGCTTTGAATTTCCATGGATCTAACAGAGGCCAGGATAAGATTCTGTGTTTTGCAGCTGCAGTATGTGTATTTATTGTGGGCTTCAAATCAAAGAAACATTGATATCTGAGGAGGACTTGAAATAAAAACTACTTCTGGTGACAATCACCTATTTTGTAAATATTCGCACCTGGCAACTTGCTGGTTTCATACAAAAACAAACAAAGCTTGGGATGTGCTCCCCAGTATGTTCCACTGTAAATAAACATATCTGAGAGAGGAAATTCTCTCTGACAACTGGGATAATACTTGAAGTATTTCTCCACCCTTCACATTGATCTGGTTATTGGGATGTTCAGTGCAAACACACATTAGTTTAATAGGGGCTGCTGGGAGAAGCAAAACAGCAAGGAGAACTCAAGACCCTTCTCTTCCCCAAAATATTAATCTATTTTAACAATAACACCAGTGTCGCTACTTCTGAAGGTTTTTCACACTGTACAACTGATCTACAAACTGAATTAAGCTCTGGTAAGAAGCAGTCCATGACTAATGAGAAAAAGACCTGTAGCAGCTTTAGAGGAATATGACAGAAGGAATCAGGCTGACACTAAGGTGCCTGAAGTTCTGAATGTCTGAGCTGCCACAAACACAGGGCAATCCTCAGGTAATCCCTGCATGGAGCTCAGCAGGTTGTTGATTTAAATATTTTTTTTCCCTAAATTGTTTCCTACTCCTATAAATGTAAACACAAGGCTGACAAGGAGAAATCTGCATTATCTCTGTGTTATTAATTGCAGATTGCAAGAGGAAAGAGCAGCATGTGTCCAAGCTGCTAATTAGGAATAATTACCCCATGAGGTTCTGTAAGTGTCCCAGGTACAAACAAACACGAATCCCAGTAATATGTACCACCAGTGAAGAAGCAATTAAGTGTTGTGAGGAGATGCCATGTCTGCTCTCCTTGGGCATTCCCTGGGCATTTTTGACCAGGAAGGAAACAGTTTAAGAGCTGTTTGCACAAATTCCCAGAACTAGTGGTGCTCAGGAATTTTAAGAATCACGAGGGCAGAGCACTGAGGCACCCAGAAGGTGCAGGGTCAGTCCTTGTGCTGCAGGCTCTGCTAAGCCAAGTCTGTGGTGCACTGGGATAAACGTGCCTGGAAGAGCCAGGATTTCTGCAGACCACCTCATCATTCTGGGGCTCACGTTATTCACAGTGTCACCAGTAACAGCACCACTGTTTATAGAACAAAGTGCCAACAGAACCCCTGGTACCTGAAGCTGAGGGGCAGGACAGCAGGAGTGGTCTTGGCCACTGGCACAGGTTGCCCAGAGAAGCTGTGGCTGCCCCTGGATCGCTGGAAGTGTCCAAGGCCAGGTTGGACGGGGCTTGGAGCAACCTGGGATTAGTGGAAGGTGTCCCTGCCCATGGCAGGGGGTGGCACTGGATGATCCTTAAGGTCCCTTCCAACCCAAACAAGTCTTTGATTCCATGACAGTAAATAATGTGACAAGAACAGGAGGTAATCGTTACAGAGAATCCTGTTCTTCCATCTCACAGAAAACAGAAACATCAGCCCTGCAAAATCCCAGCAGCCCTGCTTAATGTTTGGCTATGCCAGGAATGTCAGTGGGGCAGGAGGGAGTAGACTCCCAGTGCTGTATTTCATCAGGCTGCCAAGACTTTCTTAAAAATCTAAAGACTGGCAGTGTGTCCTGGTTTAAAAGTTAACCAGCAGGGGGAATGAACCCAACTCAAAGGAGAGATTATAAGTCAGAATAACAATTTATTAAAATAATACAGTAAGTACAATAATACAAACAAACAATTGGTCTCAACCCACAAAAAACCAAATGTATGACCCAGTACCCTGGGGCCTGAACAAAGTGGTGTTCCTTGGGCCCTGTTTGAGTCCAAAGTAAAGGGAGAGGGGAAGAACCTGCTGGTGGGAGAGCTGCTGCAGTCTGGCCAGAACTGGTGATCGCAGTCCAGTGGCGGTCTAAGTCTGGTTGAGAGCGATGAGATGCAGCCGTCCTCTGGATCCCACGAGTGGGTTAAAAATGTTCCAAAACTCCAAGATTATATATCCTCCAGTTCAGGCAGGAATGCTTGGTACTCCCCTCAGGGCGGGGAGTTCACAAAGGGTGTGAGGACAGAAACATCCTTCTATCTCACAGGCCTCTTAACACCTAGTTTATAGCCTGAGGAGTCAGGCTCTATGGGCAGAGGGTGCGAATAGTCTATTGACAACAATAGTCTAGTTTCTGGGAAATGACATGGAAGGCTATAGAATACAGTTTTGGGTTACACCCACCATGATGAACTGATCTCAGCTGTCCTAACTAGGACACAGTGTCTTCTCTGTATATATATTTCTAATCCACTGTTATTTCCAAAAGATAAACTCACACGAGAGGGGGAACAGTGGGAACATGCAGAACCACAAGGAAACGTGTTTTTTTCTTTTTCAGAACAAGAAAATGGTGGAAGTATTAAAATGAACAGTTTCATTCTGCATTTGGAAAAAGTGATGTAGTCATGGCACCAAGTTCAGGGTGACATTAAATAGCAGCAACCAGAGTTTGTGAGAGGGCAAAACAACACAAGTGGCCAAAGAGCTCCAGAGATTATTCATGTCAACCTTCACCCTCAACCTGCTACAGACGAGATACTCCCATGTCCTCAGGGGATATCAAGCTGATGGCCTACAGTTAAATAAGAAACTCAGTTCTCCCTCTGGGTTTTGTGCTTCTGCCACAGATTTTTTTTTTCCAATAGATCACCCAGTACAAAAAAGAAACTTCAAAATGGTGCACAGACAATTTTTAAGGCTCTAGAGTAAGAAAGTCCCTGAAGCAGAGCAGCATCAGTTGTTTCTAACACAGAATTATCTATGACAGTCTGGATCCCACATCTGCATGTTGGTCACTGTCTGTTTAAATATTTCATGATGTGTGCAATTAAGTTCCTTCCTCACTGTTGACTCTGGGATTTTAGAAATCCAGAGTACTTATCCTGACCCACGTTCTGGGCTTACTTTCACATTTGCACAGCGACAATGAATGAAAACAATTTCCTTTGTATTTACAACCAGATTCACTTTGGGGAGCTGAGAGCTGCCATATTTGGTGTGCAAAATCTGCTGTCTGGCGTGTTTGGAAACAAAAGCCACTGTTATTGAGACTTAAAAAGAGGATGCAGAATAGATTTATAATTATTGTAATTAGAATAAAAGCATGATTGCACTGAACTTAAATCCTGGTCCAAATTTCATACACATTCACAAACCATCCAAAAAGAAATTAACTTCATAATTAATACTGGATCATTCCCATTACAAAAAGGCTCTATTAATTATTGATGATGCTTGTGCTTTTCCCTGGCTGTTCCCATCTTTTCCCCTCCAGTTCATGGCGTGCTGGGGGTAATGCAGCATGTACAAATAAATCCCTCAGAGGTGTGGAAGTGACTCTGCCCTCCTGCACGCAAAAGGACCTGCTCCTGGATGTTCTTATCAAGCAGAATACAGAGGGGCATTTGTTTGCACGAGCAGAGCTGGAATATTCTCTTTAGAGTTCAGCTTCCTCCTTTCATCCCACCCACCACCAGACACTTCCTGACATTTCTCCTGCAGGCAGAGCAAGGCAACTGCCTTTTTTTTTTTCCTTTTTCAACGGCTGCTCCTTCAGTTATCTGTGGGTGGTGGGGGAAGGGGATGTTATCTCAACAGCAAACACAGCCAGAGCAAGTCTGGGACGTGAGGGGGAGTTTCAGGATGAAAATAGGCCTCTGCCAGCCCTCCTGCGTCTGTGTCTCTATGACTAAGCACGCTGAAAACTTGGCTTTTCTCTTTCCTTGATCCCTGTCGTTTCCAAGCCTCCTGCTCCCCTTTGTCCTGGCAGCCCCGGGGGTCCTCGCAGGGCCAGGGAAATGCAAATCCCGCCCAGCACATGGAGGGACAAAGCCAGAGCAGCTCCCAGAGCTGGGAGACAAACCCACCTCCTCACCACCCCCGGGGCTCAGGCCCTCAGAGGAGACCCCACTGCAATTGTTTTTCCATGGAAATATTCACTGGTTTTTCTTATGACATTACAGCCCTGCCTCGGCAGTCTCTGCAGTACAGGGCCACCCAAAATGAAGAGGTTTCCACAGTTTTGCCCATCTCTGGGACAGAAAAGGCCACACTGGCTGCTCATCTCCACATCCAGTCTCGGTCCCTCAACACACCAAGGACGAAGAAATGCCCAAAGCACCACATGGTTTAGTGGTGAACGTGGTGCTGCTGCTGGGCTGATGGTTGGACTTGGTGATCTTTGAGGTCTTTTCCAGCCTTAACGATTCCAGGGTTCTGTATGGATCAAACATCTGCCGTGTTCCTCAGCCCACCTGCCAAAGCTGTCCTGTTTGGAAGCTCACTGGAAGGGACACAAGATTATTTGTTGGTATTAATTTGTGTTTGGCCCGAAACGTGCAGCAGGACCGTTCCACCTGCAGCTGGAATTCTCTGCAGGGGCGGAGGCAGGAGTGCCCAATCCGTAGGGCTGGCAGGTTTTCTGGGTGATCTATATTCAGCTGTGCATGCCCGTGGGGCTGTGGAAAGATCATTCATCCAGTTCACTGAGCTGCAGCCTGCATGTGGAGGGAGCTTCGTGGTGCCTTTTCTAAATGTCACTGCTTTAAAGAGGAATCGTCTCACTCCGGACTGTGCAGCAGATTGGAATATGGGCACTCCAGGGGGGAATTAAAAAGCAATTCAGAAACAATACTGTGGAACAATCTTATCTTTTCCCTGCCTTATCCAGGCATTCATCTGGTCCTGTTCTGCAGGAGCCATCACCACATTATCTACATATTCTGCAGTGTCTTTTTTAGCCACGTTAGTACATAGAGGGTTCATTTAGAATAATGGAATCCCAGGATGGTTTGGGTTGGAAGGGACCTTAAAGGTCATCCAGTGCCACCCCCTGCCCTGGGCAGGGACACCTCCCACTAGCCCAGGTTGCTCCAAGCCCCATCCAACTCGGCCTTGGACACTTCCAGGGATGGGGCAGCCACAGCTTCTCTGGGCAACCTGTGCCAGGGCCTCCCCACCCTCACAGCCAAGAATTCTTTCCCAATATCCAGTCTAACTCTGCCCTCTGGCAATGGAAAGCCATTCCCCCTTGTCCTGTCCCTCCAGGCCCTTGGAAATAGTTTCTCTCCATCTTTCTTGTCACTCCCTTCAGAAGGCCACAATTTGGTCACCCTGAAGCTTCTCTTCTCCAGGCTGACCAAGACAACAACTCTCAGAGTCAAGGGTAAGTCAGGTCTGAACCAGCTGGAGAAAATCCTGCTCTAGTTCTGACACCCTGCAGAGAACGGGCTGAGCTGTCTCAGACCACACCAGGGCTGAGCTGGTTTTAAGTGTTGACTCTCCCTGTCACCCCCTCGTAGGGTCAACTTCAACAAACCTTCACCAGGCAGAGACTGCCACAGCACACACTTGATTTATGACCTGTTTTAGTGACAGGATCTATTTCTAACAAAAACATTTCGTGTAGTGGTCTGGAAGCACTTTCAGTTGTGTGTTGAGAGTTCAGATATTTCCATCACTCCCCAGTTTACTGAGGAGAACCACGTGATGAAATGAAGATGTGTGTTCCCTTTAGATTTCTTGAACAAAGTATATATTTTATACAGTACTATTTACAGTGTAGCCCCAAGGAGTTACAACAGTTTGGTCGAGTCTTGTGACACCACTGGAATTCCCGTGGTATTTGAGGTTATCCTGAATGCTGAGCACTTGGCACTGGGCTTACATGAAAATACAGGTTTAATCTACACAAACACATACACTTTCTGAAGTTCAGCCTGAAGACATGAAGGCAGCCTCTGTAACACCTCAGAAACCAGAGAGCAAAAAGAAAAAGCAAGTGTCTGGGGGAACCCTGACATGTGCAGCCCTATATTTAAACTATGTTGGAACTTCTAACTCTTAAAGAAAATTTCTATTAAAATTTTTATTGTTACTGTATTTTGTGCCCATGCAAAAGGTTAAAATTTTCATTCTTTTCATTCGTAGCTATCTAAGGATAAAATTATTTTTTAAATAACTATGAAGTTATTTAAAAAATCAAGCTCACAGTTCACATATAACATCTTTTACCACTAAAAAACCCCAAATTCTTTAAAAAAATTCACAAAACAACTCATCAACTAGAATTATGTTAGACTTCAGGATAAGGATTATTTTAGTTCCGACTTGAGGATGAGGATTATTGTAGAAGTGAAAAGCATTATTAAATTATCACATTAATTATCTCTCTGTCCTTGAAATGCTGTGATTTCTAAAGAGAGACCTGACAGGATTTCCTAAATGAATCCCAGTATTCTGTATTTAGGATTTCAGGCCAGCAGTGTTTACCTAAGGATCACTTCAGTCACTGCTGAAATGCAGCTGCTGCTCAACACCACCCTTTAATTGTGCAAATCAGATAAACTGGGAAGTGGAGATTTCCCTTTAAGACAAAGTTTTAATTAGCAGTTGATTATTTAATTATTAAAGAGACAGGAACACATTGTCCTTATCAGCTTGTGGGTGCTGGGAATGTCTGACATCATTCACAATAAAAAACCTCAATAATCTGTATCTTACACATAGATTCAAATGTTTTCTTAACAAGCCTATGCCCTGCTAAAGCTTTGAGTGTGTTAAATATTCGTAAGGAGAAAAATCAGAGTCAATGCTCCAGAGCTTTAAATATTTAGGTTTTAACCTTGAAAGGCTACAGGGAAATGTGACCTCTCAGATATTTCAGGTTAAACAGATATGCAACTCTTTGTGGATTAAGTCCTCGGAGCCTTCTATGAACTTTTGATCAACACCAGGTAAAGGAAAAAACGTGGTCAAATAGAAACCATCCATTCCAACATCAAAACATGGCAGGTTTACATTGTACCAACAAACGTTAAATTCATTAAAAATTTACTTACTGTTCCTTCCTGAGTGATGCAGCAGAGGCACAACACACAAAACAGGTGAGGGGGTGCCATGCAGGTGTGATGCTGTTGTCCACAAACATCAGATTTTTTCCCCCCTGTGCAACAAGCCCACAATGACACACTCCAGGGAGACACTGATTATTTATTTCAGGGATGGGTGCTGGGAGGGGGATTCCACAAATCAAACACCCCAACTATCCAAACTATTCCCTATTTATACATTTTAGCAAACAAAGGAACTGGCTACAACTTACAGACTTCTCATTAATTAGTGTTCTACCTTCTTGCTTCTCGTGCTAATTAGTGCCATGCTCAGTCTTTCTCTTCTTTTGGGTCGGGGGATTTCTTGGGTCATGATCTGCCCCTGCCATAATTACTTTTTACCCAGTTAGAGCTGATTTCAGCACAATTGCCAAGTTGGATTTATTAGTTTCTTCTGTATTTTGGGAGTCCTACCAGATGTCCCATAAATCCTGCATTCTTTGTGTCCACTATCAGTGGGCATCCTCCTTTCCCAAGCTTTGTTAACCTCCCCCTAGGTCTGAGATCACTGAAGCATATCAAGACTTGAACTTTGATTTGTTTTCCCATCACCTGGACATCACCTAGAGCTCCTTGGCTGCTTTTTGTTTCACGGATTAAACCTCCCTTCCCGTTGATTAGGCTTGGAAGTCTACAAAGATCAGACAACAGAGAACATCCTTTCTTAAGAGAATTTGTACACCTTCGACATTTTGGAGCAGTACCAACGAATGGTACTAAAAAATTCGCTGAAAAATTACTTAGTTCAGAATTAATTAATTCGTGAGGGATGAAGCACAGGCACGACAAACGCAATGGGTGAGGTGAGTGCCACGTGAGGGAGGTTCTGTGGCCATGACTGGGCACCCAGAGACCCTCAACCCCCCAGTGTTGCAAAATGTGGAATATGCAGGAGTTTTCTGAAGAAAGGATGGTCACTGGTGTTTGATCTTTGTAGACTTTCAAGGCTAACAAGAAGGGAGATTCGATCCATGAAACAGTGGGCAGCCAACCAGCTCTATGTGACATCCAGGTACTGGGAGAACAAATACTTTTTGGTAGAATTGCCTTGTTAGGGTTGTTAATTCTGGCAGGGGGGGGGGATGGTGACCACCGACCCCAGGAAACCCCCCAAGCCGAGAGAGAAGGAACCAGCACAGCCACTGATTAGCACGAGAAGCAAGGGAATCATTAACTAATTAATACGAGAACTACGCAACTTACAGTAGCGAACACTAATTCCCTCGTCTGCTGAATGTTTTAAACAGTACAAAAGTTTGCATAGCTGGGGCGCCGGATTTGTGGGATTCCCCCCAGGGCGCCCAGCTCCGAAAGGATGCGTAACCCAATGTCCCTCACGAGCGGGTCGCTCTGGGCTCCCCTCACGCCGCGGAACGACCCCGGAGCCTGAGGGGCCTGGAGACCCCACCACCTGCCCACGCCACGAGGCCACCCTGGGAGCGTCGTGAGACCCCCACAGAGCCGCATCTCAGGGGGAGAATCTCTCCGGGGTGAGGGGAGGGGGGACGGGGAGCAGGGGACGGGGGGGTCCCCCCCCCTCCCCTGCTCCCCGTCCCCCCTCCCCTCACCCCGGGGAGGACCCCGCCGCGCGCCTGCGCGGGCGCGCGCCTGCGCGCGGCGCATGCGCGCAGCGGGCCCCGCGCTGGGCTGGTCGGGGCAGCTCCGGGAGCAGCGGCCGCGGCCTGGCGGGTCCGAGCGGCTCCTTCCTTTCCTCCCTCCCACCACCCCGCTCCGCCCCGCCCGCCGACCCGCCGGGCCCCTTCCCTCCCTCACCGGTCCCGCCCGCCGCGCCGCACAGCTTCCCCCCCCCCTCTCCCATCCTCCGGAGCCGCGGGCACCACCTCGCTGCAGGCGGCCGAGTAACCCCCGGCCCCTCGCCCCGGGCTGGGACAAGCTGAGGGGGGGGGGCGCAACATGGCGGAGGCCAAGGAGGAGGGGCCCGGCCCCCGCAGGGTGAGTGCGGGGCTCGGGGGAGGGGGGGGTGTCGCGGGCGGGATGCGGCGGGCGAGGCGCGGCCCTGCCGGGGGGTCGCGGAGGGCACCAAGCCCCCACCCACCCCCGAGCTGAGCGGGCCCGCGGCGCTGCCCCTCCGGCCGCGGGGCCCCGCGGCTTCCTCGCGGTTCCCCCCGCACACACACGCACCCCCCCAGGGCAGTGTCCGGGCAGCGTCGCCACGAGCGCCTTGGCATCTCTTTGATAATAAACTTGGAGCCACCCGGGAGCCGTCGCCACCGTCCGTCTCCTTGTTTGAAACACGGTGTCCTTGCTGCTCTTTATTTCGGTTGCACATGCAGGACGTAGGGAGTCAAGATGGCAACGCCGTCCGGTGCTTGGGGGCTCAGGCTGGAACCCTTGGGTGCCTTCCATGAGCCATGGCCATCCCAGCTCTTGGCTGGAACCCTTGGGTGCCTTCCATGAGCCATGGACATCCCAGCTCTTGGCTGGAACCCTTGGGTGACTCCCATGAGCCATGGCCATCCCAGCTCTTGGCTGGAACCCTTGGGTGCCTTCCATGAGCCATGGACATCCCAGCTCTTGGCTGGAACCCTTGGGTGCTTTCCATGAGCCATGGCCATCCCAGCTCTTGGCTGGAACCCTTGGGTGCTTTCCATGAGCCATGGCCATCCCAGCTCTTGGCTGGAACCCTTGTGCCAGCACCTTTAGCCGTGCACATCCCAGGGCCTGGTCCATCATTGTCCCCTCTTGGTGTCTAAGCACATTGTCCCTACTCATCTAATTAGAATCGTTAATTTTGGAAAACACCTCCAAAATCATCGAGTCCAACCTTACTCGAAGAAATGCTTCATCATTTAAACCAAGGGAAGGTTCTTTGTGGCCAACACCTTGTAGCTGTGAAGGAGCTGAGGGAGATTAACTTTTTAAGCAGTGCTGCAAATAATCTTGCAGTGAGTCCCAGCCTCTTTCCTGCACACATGTAGCTTTTGGTTGAAAACTTTCTGCTAGGAATGAGGTTAAATCACACTCGTGTGGAAGAGTCCATAGTTCACTCCAAGACTCTGAGCTGTCCAGTTCCCTTTTCCCAAAGATGAAAAAGTTTTCCCGTTCTCCAGCCTTGAGAAAGGCAAGAGCAGAGGCTCAAGTTTTCCGTTGCTGTATGTGAGAGAAGGTTAATTTGCTGAATTTGTTTCAGGGAACTTGCAGCTTGTGATTACAGTGAAACAAATTGTTGGTGAGCAGAACACTTGACCTCACAGGGTCTCATTGGGTGAGTTGTGTAGACATTTGACTGCTCTGCAGTTATGGAAATGAACATCCTCAGTGAATTGGCTCAGACCTGTGTCTTATTTATGAGCAAACTCCAAGAATTTTGTGGAATTGCTCACAGACATTACATAAACATGCAGGTCTTTGGGGGATCAAATTTTGGCTGGCTGAAAGAAGCTTAAAGGGAAGTGGCTGCAAGTAGGACAGTAACTTAAGAAATCTTGAATTAAACTTCATTCCCAGTAACTGAAGTGTCAGTGGGCATAAGGAAATGCTTTCACACCATGGGAACAGTCAGGTGTTGGAGCAGGTTGCTGAGAGGTCTGTCCTGGTGCCTCGTGGTCTCTTCATGCTTGTTGCCTTGACATGCTCTGTTTATCTGCTGAGTTATTTGGTGTCACGAGCAGAAAAAGAGAAAGTTGCCTTTTTTTTTTTCTCGGACTTGTCGGTTTTCTGCTGAGGAAAAACAAATTATCGTCAAGTCAGTGTCATCTCCACTGCTCTCAGGTAAAATCATTTGTCTCTCAGTTGGCTGATTATTCCTTGGGTGCCAGGTCTAGAAGTCTCCATCAGTTATTGCTCCACATGTGCCTGTAGGTTGTGGGAAATCCCTTCTTGGTCCCCAGTCTGACACCGAGGTTGTGCCTCATGGTGCCAGAATGGCTCCTGTGAGCTTTTGGAAACAAATAGCAGCCCCAGGGCAGTGCATTCTGCCTGGCTGGACTCTTCAGAGTCTTGGCATGTGAATTCCTCATCTTCCCTCCCATCCCAAGGCCAGATTTGCACGGAGATGTTCTTGAGGAACGTGGGGAGAAGTGAATCCTTGTGGGCTGCTCCAGGGGCTGATGGAACCTGTGAAGGGTGAGATGAGCAAACCCTAAATCCAGCACTAATAATTAACGAGGTCATGGAAGACCTGCATGTCCCAGTGCCCTGCCCCACAGTGGTCCAGTTCCCATTCTGCAGGAGCTCCTGATGGGGGACCCTTCCAAGTCTTGTGCCAAAGGCATAATGAGCATTTCTTATAAAAATGATTTTCCTTTGTGTGGAAAAAATAAAGACTAATGGTAACGATTTCTTCAGAGAGGAGCTTAGCAAGTGCTGGTGTTTTCAGAATTGTTCCTTCCTGTATTTAAATCTTTTGCAAATATTATTCCAGAAGCACATGCATGAAACTGGCATGTTGGAAATGCCATGGATGAGCAGCCACCAGCTCTTTGCTCAGTCCATAATGATGAGCAACAAACTAAATAAAGTCTTTGCCAGCCTAAGACTAGCATAGAAGTTTGTCTAATTTTGATTTTTAATAGCATCTTGTGCTGGTTTAAAAGTTAACCAGCAGGGGGAATGAACCCAACTCAAAGGAGAGATTATAAGTCAGAATAACAATTTATTAAAATAATACAGTAAGTACAATAATACAAACAAACAATTGGTCTCAACCCACAAAAACCCAAATGTATAACCCAGTACCCTGGGGCCTGAACAAAGTGGTGTTCCTTGGGCCCTGTTTGAGTCCAAAGTAAAGGGAGAGGGGAAGAACCTGCTGGTGGGAGAGCTGCTGCAGTCTGGCCAGAACTGGTGATCGCAGTCCAGTGGTGGTCTAAGTCTGGTTGAGAGCGATGAGATGCAGCCGTCCTCTGGATCCCAGGAGTGGGTTAAAAATGTTCCAAAACTCCAAGATTATATATCCTCCAGTTCAGGCAGGAATGCTTGGTACTCTCCTCAGGGCGGGGAGTTCACAAAGGGTGTGAGGACAGAAACATCCTCCTATCTCACAGGCCTCTTAACACCTAGTTTATAGCCTGAGGAGTCAGGCTCTATGGGCAGAAGGTGCGAATAGTCTATTGACAACAATAGTCTAGTTTCTGGGAAATGACATGGAAGGCTATAGAATACAGTTTTGGGTTACACCCACCATGCTCTATGGGCAGAGGGTGCGAATAGTCTATTGACAACAATAGTCTAGTTTCTGGGAAATGACATGGAAGGCTATAGAATACAGTTTTGGGTTACACCCACCATGATGAACTGATCTCAGCT
The DNA here is from genome assembly GCF_025592945.1 of Manacus candei. Classification (NCBI taxonomy): domain Eukaryota; kingdom Metazoa; phylum Chordata; class Aves; order Passeriformes; family Pipridae; genus Manacus; species Manacus candei. Next base: position 83,208 of record NW_026138252.1, read on the forward strand.
GTCCTAACTAGGACACATCTGAAAAGTTTTTATGGCTAAATTGGTTTAGAGCAGGTTCATTTCCGCCCCAAATCAAAACTGTTTTATATTGTAAGGAAAATATTTAACGTATTTAACTTTGCAAATTTTCTAAATAATATCAACTTGAAAGGTGGCTGCTAGTAAGGTTTTTTTATGTAGTTTATAAAAATATTTGTGGCAATTCAGCTTTAATTTGTATATAATACCGTTGTCTTAAACAGTTTATATTTTGACTGGAATGGTCATTTATTTACAACAGTTCTCCATAACCCCTTGGACTAGACAGGGCAATTTGGGCTGGACTGAAATTTGACACTTGGGCTCTTGGCCATTAATTTGGTGTGAACAGGTGAACACCTGGGTGTCCACATCAATAAAACAGCTGCTTGCAAAAAGATTTTTAATTTTGCATGGCTGCAATTAAAAATTGAAGGAGATCATCTAACTTAGAAAGTTTTGTTACCAAATTACTCCAGAATGGTACAAAGACCACGAAAACATTTCTCTGCCCCTGAGGATGCTTTACTGTCATGATCTTGGAATTCTCCTAAAAATAAGCCTAGTGGATCTCAGGTGTTTACATTGGGGCTTTGCACACTGTAAAATACAGAAGGTTGGCTCAGCTCTTTGTGTCACTCCAAGGCCCTTTGCAAGATTAGGATCGTGGATATTAATTCTGAAATCACTCCCCAAGTTCTTGATGTTTTCTCTCATTTGGGGCTGAACTGGATGATCTTTAAGGGCCCTTCCAACCCAAACCATTCTGTCATTCTGACTCTTGTGTCCCATCATTCCTTCTAGATGTTCCAATTCCCATTGGCCTTTCCCTAAATAAGTCTTGTAGGGATTTTTATCTGATGAACTCTGGGGTTTTCTGTCAGTGACTGCCTTGGTTCAGACAGTTCCAGCATCCCTTCTGTGAGTGTTGTCAAGAGCTCTTGGACCTCACTGCTGCTTTTCCTTGTACCATTTATTCTCTGTGATCATCTAAACTCTTCAAAACGAGGTTGCTGCAGCAGAGAATATTTCATCAAGGGCCTGTGCTCTCAGTCCATCATCTTAGCCTGTGTTCTGCCTGTATCCCCAGACTCTTTTCCTTTGACTCTCTGGAAGTGCTCCTCAGAAATTTCAAGGGAAATAAAAAGTTTCAGAGACTGTAACTTGCTTTGTTGAACTGGTGTTGATCAAAAGATAATGTGATATATCTGTCCTTTCTGTAAATATTGATTGAAGAATGATAGTAAGGTACTTAGTTTTGGTTACCATATTTACTATCTGCTTTAGATAAATATTACAAGGCTTACCTATACAATAGATAGTTTTAAAGTGTGTTGTGTCTAAGACCTTTGAAGTTTTTAGTAAAGAATGTATGATAATAATTACTGTAATAACCAAAGTTTATTGCATCAGATTTTTGGTAATAAACCCAAAAGCATAATTCTGCATTTGGTCCTTTTCTCTTTTGATAGCTGGTCCACAGTCCCAGGGCAGGATAAATTGCTGCTGCCAGAATTTCTTAATTTCCATTGGAAAGAGAGGAACCCTGAATCATTAGCCTGATAAACTAATGCTTAGTTGTCTAAATTTAGGTGAGAAGAACCTGAGACAGAATTAGCTCAACTGCACAGTTATTCCTACAGGAGACATTTTGGAGTACTTCCCTGTTTTAATTATTTTTTGAATAACTTATTTGTGTACTTTTGTGAATCCTGCTATTTGTTAAAACAGTCCAAAGTAAGTGGAAAGACTTAATCTTTATTGAGATTCATCTTTAAATGGTGGTGTTTGCTCAAGAAAGCTTTATGAAACACAGTTAATGCAGAGTATTAACGGGGTTTTATTATGTTTAATAGTGAAACAGGTGAAAAGAGCATAATCTTCTCACTGGCCATACTTTTGAAAGCTTTGACCAAAAGTGTTTGTGGTCTGGGGAATGCTGTTTTGTTTGTGGAATGCTAAATATGTAACTGAACTGAAATAATTGCTTTGGAGTAAGGACCTGCTGAGCATCACTGCAGAAATGTACATTGTTGTGATGTGGGACCTGCTCTGATATTGGTGATTTTTACATCCCTATAATTTCTGTTCAGTTTTTCTGCCTTGTGCTGTGAGAAATAGGAATTATCTTTATTTGGGCTCTCTCACAGATTTGGTGTAACCAAATTCTCAGCCTTAGCAGTTGTTTGTAGTGTCTGAACCAGCAGCAGGGAAGTTCAGCACAGAGCTGGGGTGAGGTTTTGAGGGGAGAAGTTCTTTGTTTTGATAAGAAAGTCTTTCTTGTGGATGGCTTGGTTTGTTGCTGTGTGGTTTGTGTCTGTGTGTGTTTAAATTTGCAATGCCCGAAGATCAGCACCTCAAACTGCGGTGTCTTTGCAAAGACCCTTGCAAGGAAATGTCTGTTATTAATTAATGTTAGTGAGAAGTGCTTGGTTGGGGCAACCTGGGCTAGTGGAAGGTGTCCCTGTCCATGGCAAGGGGGGTGGAACGAGATGATCCTTAATATCCCTTCCAACCCAAACCATTCCATTCCATGCAAGGTGAAGCCTTCACGTGTGGAGCTGCTTCCTTCTCGAATCCACGATTTTGTGGGTGAATGGGAGAAGGGCTTGGATCCCCCTCTGGTTTTTGTAGGTATAGATTAAACCCTCCAATATTTCAGAAAAAAATAAGGCTCCCTGTAACTTCCTGTGTGTTTGCCAGACTCACCTTGGCCCCGTGTGGGTTGGTGACTGTGCAGGTTCTGTGTGTGTGTTGGGTGGGGATGGAAACCGTAAGGTTTGTTTGGAAGTGGCCCCTGAATATTCCAAAAAACTCAGGAATGTCTGAAAAACCTGGGGACAGAAAGGGATGATAAACTTCCATGCTGAACTGCTCCCTGTGATTTTTGGTGAATCGTCCAGGACTCTTAAAAACACACAAATGAAAGGGGAGCAGCAGGTCCCTGAATGTTCTGTCCTGGCACTGAAAAATTGCAGATGTGCACGTAAGGGTAAAACTGGATTTCTTAGGGAGCCGCGAGCAGCTGGAAAATGCCCGCTTTGCCTTTTTACACCTATTGGAGGTCGTTTGGGATTCGCCTTTAAAAACCCCCATCGGTCTCCATTGCCTTAGCCTCAGACTTGATTAGAAATGAGCTTTCCCAGTGTCGGGCAGGGCTCGGGGCAGCCCCCCGGCCCCAGCCTGCCCATGTCCTGCCCTCGCTGTCCCCGTCCCCGGCGGGCGGTGCCGGGGGGTCCCGGGGGGTCCCGGGGCTGGAGGGGGGTCTGGCGGGCGGCATGGGCGGCTCTGTGGCCGTGTGACCCCGGCGGGTTCTCTTCCTGCCGCAGCCTTTCCTGTGCCGGTACCTGCCGCAGCCCCGGCTCTTTGTTACCCTCGGCGGCCGCTCCGCAGGGTCGGCTCCGCGGGGATGGGCGGGCAGCGGCTCCGGCAGAGCCCCCTGTGCCATCCCTCGAGTGCCCCCTGTGCCATCCCTCCTGTACCCCCTGTGCCATCCCTCCTGTGCCCCCTGTGCCATCCCTCCTGTGCCCCCTGTGCCATCCCTCGAGTGCCCCCTGTGCCATCCCTCCTGTACCCCCTGTGCCATCCCTCCTGTGCCCCCTGTGCCATCCCTCCTGTGCCCCCTGTGCCATCCCTCCTGTGCCTCCTGTGCCCCCTGTGCCATCCCTCCTGTGCCTCCTGTGCCCCCTGTGCCATCCCTCGAGTGCCCCCTGTGCCATCCCTCCTGTGCCCCCTGTGCCATCCCTCCTGTGCCCCCTGTGCCATCCCTCCTGTGCCCCCTGTGCCCCCTGTGCCATCCCTCATGTGTCCCCTGTGCCATCCCTCCTGTGTCCCCTGTGCCATTCCTCCTGTGCCCCCCGTGCCATCCCTCCTATGCTTGGTGGATTCCTTGGCAGCCCTGCCAGGGATGTGTCATGTGGGAAAGGTCAGGGGATGCTTCCTGAGCTTGCCCCACCTTGCCTGGAGAGCAGCAATTGCAATTTAAATTACTTTCTAATTTTCTTTTCTTGTTTGTTTTAAACCGTGTCTTTCTTATCACGTGAATGGATTCTAGAGGGGGGGTTATGCTGTGAACAGAGGGAAAAGGAGACTCCAGGCAGGCTGAGAATCGTCTCTGACTGTTTTTAATTGCAGTTTTCTTAACATCTGCTTCCTTTCCACAGTTCGCTTATGGATGCAGTAGAGCCTAGGATCAAACTTCAGAAGGCTTGCTAGAAAGATGTGTGTCTGTGTATGTAAAGGAGTTACACTGTTTTGTTTATTTTTAAAAGAAATTCTCTGTTTTGCATACAAAGCAATAGTATAGCTGTGGGCAGCTTCTCTCTTCAGATTGCACAGAAATAATCTATTATTTGTTTGATCTGTGGATGCCATGGCAACACTGAACGCTGTCGAGGTTTGGAGCAGGTTTTTAGTTATTTCAAATTAGCACATTGTGTTGAAGTGTGAACAGTGACCTGTCCCCTACTCCCAGCAAAGGCAGGTTGGTGCTGAGGCTGTGACACTGTACCCCAGGAATCTCATGTGCATCTATAAAAAATAAGAATATATCTGGTGGAATTTTAATTTTTTTAATGAAAGCAGTGCTGTCTTTATGTACAGAGTAATTAATTTAAAGCAAGTCACATTGCTTCCAGGAATACCTCATTGTTTTGGCACCATTTCTGTGTTCTTATTTCATTTATTTTGTTCATATATTTAGTTTTTACAGCCTGAGTAGGCAGAGCACTGCTTTGTGTGCAGTGCTAGCTAATGAGACAGTCACTAAGAAAAATATAGCCTAAACCAATTAATTTTTTTGATACTAAACATAAACTGTTCTGTCTTAAACTCTTAGGGAATCCTTACTGCTTAAAAGCACTAAATCTGATTAATTATTATTATTCTCTGGCAAAATAAGGGCCGAAGCAATTGAATGAAGGTGTTTTAAAATATTCTATTCTTGAATTTTGTTTTACAACTGCAAGTGTGTTTTGAGGACTGAGCTGAGGAGTTGAAGCCTCAGTATTTTAACTGAAAACTTTCAGTTCCTGATACTTCCCTTCTGTACTTAACGAGGAGTTACTGTGGGATATTGAGGTGCCCCTTCTTAGCTCTGTCAGAAGTGACCCAGAGGAAACACCATCAGTTCCACGTTTGCCCCTCGAGTATTTTTGTTTCACTCCTCAACAAATCTTAAAAAATCTGAGCAGAAGAAATAAAGGGAATTAAGGGTGGTGGTGGCTAATCAAAGGAGGAAGTGGGAGAGAGGGAATTGCCCTGCAGAACTGTAATGGAATTATATACAAATAGTAAGCTGGGCATTGTTTTTTACATTTCTGTGTAGTACGAGACCATAATCCAGTTAAAACCCAACTTCTATGATTGATTAAAGTGATATATTTTTATGTAACTCTTGATATCCAGAATTTCCTCCTGAGAAGGCAATAAACAAGACTGTAATAGGCATGAGGAAGGGCCTACATGTGTATACAACTGAGAGAATACCCCACACTGATGCAGGAGAAAAATGAGCTCTCATTTCAGGGATAGTCCAGTTGTAGACTTATGGAATGAGTAATTTATTGGGGAGATATATATAGATAAATATGTGTATATTTAGGGGTATATAGACACATACACACACACACAATCATCCAAACACTTTCCCTGGTTTCCTCCCTGTGAATTTACACTATGTGGGAGTTCTGATGCTGTTCACCATCAGCAACTAGATGGAGGCTTAGATAAGGCTGCTGGTGTTGTCAGATGCTGGAGTTCCTGGTTTATAAATACTTCCAGGGAAAGCCTTTGAGTGCAGACACAGATCTTCCTCTGTACCAAAAAACCTTTTAAAGGAAGAAACTATCCAAGATGATCTCTCCTCACAAAAAAAAAAAAAAAAAAAAGAAACAAAATAGGGTTGTTTTTTTTCTCCTAGGATGACTTTGTTTTTGGGAAGTTTCTTGGATTCCTTCCAGGTAGATTTTAAATGTTTTCCAGCTTGTCCAAAATATTTATGGGAGTCCCTAATGCTCTTGCAGGTGGTGCCTTGTGCTGACTTGCATGTTGTTCTTTCTTTGAATGAAGCAGTTAGAGAGATCCAGACTGCAAAATGTATCCTTTTCCTAATAGCAGCATTCCTGGGGTTGTCACCTATTGATGAAAGATTTGTTATCACCAGAGGAGGAGGAGGAATGTGTAGGGTCTGGATGTATAGGGCAACCAGGGTTGTGTAGGACCTGGAACACTTTCCCACAGGTACTCTGGATCTTGAAAGAGTTAAAGAACTACTTTGATACAAACCTACTCTGAGGAAAGGATGAGCTCATGATTCATCTCAACTGAAAACTTCCTCCATCCTACCACCAAATTCTGTTGTGACACTTTCGGGCAGGAAGCAAGAAAAGGATGGAGGAGGGTGGAGACAAGGACCTGGGCTGTTGGTTTTGCCTCCCAAAGCTTCATGCTCTGATCTCATTATCAAATGGCAACAAGTTCCTTTTCATGTTCTTCTCTAACACAGCCCACCACCGCTGTCCTTGTCCTCAGCAGCTTGTGTGAGCACTGAGGATATCCAATATTTATGGGGATTAATTTTACTCTGGTGTAAACTTAGTTGACTGTGAATGGTCTTCTAGATCAACATTAAACTTGCATCTCTGGAGACACTCCTGGGGTCATTACAGCAGGAACAGGCCTTGCAAACCTTCCTGGGAGGTGTTTCCTTACCCTCTTTTTCCCTGTAGATAGTTACAGAGAGGAGACTTGCATCTGCCTTGTGGAAGTGTGGTTCTGTATTTCACTTTTCCAGCCTCAGGTATCTGCTCAGAGAAACTAGAGAGTTTTGGTGCAGTGTCCAATTAAGTTGATACTCACCATGCTGGACAGGTCCTGACTGTTCCACGTGTGTCCAGGGAAGCTGAAGGAGGTACCTTGTCTTTGTAGGCCTGCAAGTGGTGTTGGAAAGGGACTGATGGACTTTTTGCCATCAAATGACCCCCAGAACAGTGTCCTTTGTCATCCTTTCCCAAAGCTGGCTGCTGCCAAACTGATAGTTCCCATCACAGCCCTGTGGAATATCGGATTTATCAACTACATGACTTGAGTTAAATGAAATTAAGGCTCATCCCTTTGCTATCAAATCCCATTACTTTCCTTAAGATGGCTTAAGAATTGCAGTGTGAGCAGGACCTACCAGGAAAGAACGTGTAGAGCTGTCGACGCAGAGAACGGAGAGAGGGTTTAAATGAATTACTGTTATCTCTTGGGCAGAAAGGAAGGCTGCTGGTGAGTGGGACTTTCTGAAGGAAACTTTCATTATGCTTCTCCAGGCAGCATCCAAGCATGCTGTCAACTTTAACATCTGCCAGAGGGTGCTCAGTGCCAGCAGATGTTTGTGCAGCACTCAGCCGTCAGCTGGTTCTGCTGTGCCTGTGCTCACACTGACACACCTTGTCTCGTGCCTGTGGGGAAGTGAAGCCTCACATTTCCCTGTTCCTGGAAAGGGGACATTCCCTGTCAGAGAGGGGAAACCCTTGGATGTGCAGCCCATGGCAGTTGGAAGCTGCATGTGCTCCTGGTTTTCCATTTATGATGCTCAGAGGGAATGAAGGCTCACGGGGCATCAGGGAGGGCAGATGTGTGGCCTTGACCTGGCATCTCACGTAGAAGAGGAAACTGCCATTCCCTCCCCTCCCCTCTCTCCTCGGGGAAGCAACTCTGAGAAATTTCTGAATTTTCCTGGTGTGCCTTTTCTATGTGTTCTGAACTTGTTAGAGTAAATGTGGCTTCTCAGTGAGGTAACAGTCTTAATTCATAAATATTTGCTTGGGGTAAGGAAGGAAGGAGGAGGAATTGTATCCTTCTGCTTGGCTTTGATCAGATACGTTTTAGCAAAGTACATGGCAGCTGACCAAGATAATGACACAGTGCTTTCCTTTTTTACAGTTTGAAGATAAATCTGATGCTGTGTTTGATATTACAGAAAAATGTAAGTATTTCTGTTTATTTCTCTAAGGTTTCACAAAACATTTCCTGGAAGTATCATTGCTGCTGACCAAGGCTGTCCTGCCCATTTCCCAGCCCTTGCTACCCATTCCCTCCCTGCATTGCCTTCTTCTCAAGTGAGATGGATGGAAATTAATGGTTTTTCTTGCTTTGGTTAATTTTACTCAGTTCAGCTTCTGCTTCAGAGTGGTGAGGGGAACTGAACTGTCTCCATCAGCAATGTTTTAGCAGCAATGTTGGCCCAAGAAGGCTGAGAGTGTTCCAGGAATTGCAGCATCAGCCAGATTAGCAAAGGACACTCCCCCTCCTCCTTTGTAACACATGAAGTTGGTCAGTTTTCTGAATGTTCACTGGGTTTTTTTCCTCCCTAGGTGGTGAAATTCTGGATGCAGAAATGTCTGAGGACACTGACAACTTAACACCTGCCCTGGACAGCTTATCTTACGGGATATCGAATCGAACAGGAGCTGAGAACTCCCTGCAGGGTGATGATCATGATTATTTTCTGAACTCTGGGGATCTTGCAGGCATACCTGTTATTGGGAGTGACAACGAAGAGGAGCAGAATTTCACTCCAAAAGACACTCTTTCTTCAGCAATTCCCGATGAAGATCATCTGGAAGAGGGCAAGAGAGTTCCAGAACACGAATTGGACAGTGAAAAGGAAATTCAGATGCAGAATGCAATCCAGAAGGATCTCCCTTCCCCCTTTGAGCAGGGCCCTGTATTTAAATCCCATCGGAAGGATTTTAGCATAACACGAGATAACGGCAAAGAGACTTTCTCAGCCAAGGATAAGAATAGAGAAGGACATTTTCAAGAACGTGAGAAACGGTTGGAAAAAATCCCTAAAGATATGGATTCTAGGTTGAAAAGCAGTTTTCTTGACAAAGCAGGTAACTGTTGCCATCGTAGACCTGGCTGCCCAGCACAGAGGAAGGAAGAACTAGACAGGAATTAGCAACAGGGCCAGTTGTTGAAAACATCACCTTGTTGAAGAGAACAGGCAGAGCCGTGTGTAGAGAGCATTTATGAAGAACCCTGAAATCCAAGGAACTCTGGTTAGGAGGAGGATTTGCAGAGCATTAGGGGGGGTCTCACCCTCCCACAGCTTGTTATAGAACCTCAACATACCCTTTGTTGTTGTGGTTTCCTAAACCAAGCTGGGTGACAATTCGAGCTTCCTTTTGGTTTTTCTCACTGTTTTTTTTATAGACCATGGAACTCCCTCAAAGAACAGCTGGTGAAGCTTAGGTTAAGTTGATGGCCAGTAAAGGTTTCTTTGAGCAAAGTACCAATTCTTCATTAATGTCTAGATATTTAAAGCAGTATGGATTTGATAGTAGCATCAGGGAAAAGCTTGCTAGAAAGGTATTAGTGTCTGCAGGAGATAAGCCAGAGTGTAGCTTGAGATCTGCTTTTCCTGGGAGACTGCTCTCCTTCTTCCTCAAATACTCGTGTCTTGGACCTTGTCCAGCCAGCATGGAGAGAACCAGAGATGCCTGGAAACCCTTTCTCATATGACAGTCACCGTAGTCTTGCTGCCCACACACTTATTTTTGACTTCCCAAGCTCTGAAAGTTCCAAGCAGAACAGTGAATGAAGGAGTTAAGAATAACCAGGCTGGAACACGTGATTTGATGTTGTTCAGCAGAGGGAGGGTGAGCCAGCACGTGAGGGCCTCCTGGCTGCTTGTCCACATCCACAGTTCTGAGCTTTACACTCCATATGTTCAGCAACAGCATCTTAAAGTCAGTGCTTCCAGGTGGCACCAGTGAGAGAGGAGCAATAGAGATGTTTTTTAAAATAAAGAAGAGTTAAAGATGTCTCTTTGTTTTTACCTTCAGTTAGAAATCAAGGGGAGAATATTTCTGTACAAAATATGTATCTCAGAAAATTGTAAATACCTACAGTTAAAAATCCTCTGCAGGTAGTCAGTAGTTGAAACAGGAGTGGTGAATGTCCATGGGTAGCATCGAGTATCCAGGCAAATCCAGGTTTTTTAAAAGATATATTTTAAAAAAAAAACAGAAACTGCTATTTCATGAGAAGGGAGAAAAAGACTAAAGATCAGAACAGCAAAGAAGAAGCTGAAAGATGTTGCCCTGAAAAGTATTTTTGGATTTAAATGTCAAAACAGGGGAGAGTTCAGAACCTGCTGGGGTGTGGAAAATTCTGAATGAACAGTTTGCCTTGGAATTTTACAACCATTTTGCTGGAATGGGGAAATAATGATCCAATAGAATAGTGAAAAAAAGGTCAATTCTCTTTAGGAATTGCCATCTCTCTTGCAGGGAGGAGAGAGGGAGAAGTTTGATACTGGTGAGGTGCTGTCAGACTCTGGGGTTGGGGAGCAGGATGAGACTCTGATAGTTTGAAAGGAAATGCCTTGGAACCTGTATTCATTTCTATTTAATGTATATGTTTTCCTCAGTTCATAATCAAGTAGAAGAAACATTACGGACGCAGTTAGCGCCACAAACTCCAGAAACTAACTTCAGGGTAAGCTACAGACCTTTCAACCACTTTTGCAAGTGCAGCAATGTGCTGGAATAATTCAGAAATACGTATTTTGTATTTTGAGTGTAAATTTGAGTGTCAAGGAAACTGGTCTTCTGACTCTTAGACATCTGTGCTACTTAAACAGTGCCTGTAATTTTGTAAAATTTTGCTGAGCCTCTGTTTGGATTGAGGATTCTTTTGGTAGCCACTTTCCTGTTCAGCGTGGTCTGAGTGACCCGTGAGCCGAATCTAGACCTGGATGCATCCACCTGACCTGCTGCCTTTTTTCCACATGAGCCAGGGAACAGCTGTATCCACAGGAGACACTCCCCAGCAACCAACTTAGAGAGCTGGGTGGCTTCTGCTTCGGCCAGAGGAGTGGAAAGGATTGGGGGTGGGATGAGAGAGGGGGCTGCAGGGAGGTCGAGGCAGCAGCTGCTGCCCAGCACTTCTCCCACCTTCCAGTGGCAGGACCCAAATCTCTTGGTCTGCACCACAAACTCCCCTTGGCAGCAGCCCAACTCCTCATGGCAGATGCAGGAGGGTGAATTCTTTTTCATATTATTGTTTCAGGAGTCTAGCTACCTATTTTCTAGTAAGGAATCTATTGGACAAGAGCTGGGGAATTCCTTTGCACGAAATATTAGAATTAAGGAGGAGCCTTTGGATGACGAATATGATAAAGCTATGGCCCCACAGCAGGGACTGTTAGACAAAATTAAAGATGAACCTGGTAATTCTGAGGTAAGTTTCCCGTCGCATTTCTCATTTTGGTCTGACACTGACCGCATAGGCTGAACATAAATTCAGCACTTTATTTGGTTTGTTGACCGAAATTTAACTTGAAGAACATAGTTTAGTAGAAGGATTTTTCCCTCTTATACTATACCATAAAACCCACCCCCCCCAACTTTTTGATGTCTTGTTACCTTGTCGCTGAAAATGTTTTTGCTTTTCAGTTGGAAACAAAGCCAAGTGCTGTAAAACTTCTGTTACTAAATCTGTGGCAATGTAGACACTTTATCTCAGTCTAACTAGGAAATAAACTGTAAATCACATTTTGTTGAATACTTTGTGAGTAGTCACAGTTGGAGATGTGAGTTAAAGCAGTGCTATTCCTGCTCTTCCCTTGAAGGATGTCTTGTTTTAAATTAACACTTAGAGGTCTTAGCAAAATATTTAAGTACTTACACATCAGTAAGGTCAATTTAAGCATGTGTTTAATTCTCATTGGAGACTGACATTTTTTTATGATGATGCAAGTGAAAACTCAATGATTGCAGCCTGGAGAAGGTCTGCCCTAGGAGTGAGGGGTGCTGGGGCCAGGATTGCTGAGCTCCAGCCAATCTCTGTGCCACTGGTTTGTGTGTGACACCAGGGACACGAGCTGGGCTGCACCTCCTGTCTCCTCACTGCTCATCTTTGGGCCACCTGCCAAACTTCACGTGTTAAAGGTGTGCAAAGCTTCCCAAAGTGATCCATCCCCTTGCACTGGCACGGCAGTGTTGGTGTTCCTGGGCAGGCATTAGTTTTTAGCATCACTCTGTGTCCTTCTGCTAAACCTCCCCTGCTCTCTGGGCCTGTCTTCCCAGCAGTTTTTCTTCTTTCCCCGTAATACTCTTAATAAAGAAGTAAATTATTTGCAACTTCAGATTTCACTGCCCTTCTGATTTCAGTCTCTGGGGGATTGTTTGGGTTTGTTTTTCCTTAAGCCTATAGGATGTCAAACCACATGTAGGGTAGTTAAATCTGTCTCTTCTTTTGTCCTCCCAAGATGGCATCTGCTGTGTGGATTTGTGTGGAATGCAAGGAGAGATGTCTGTGGTTATCAAAGATCATGTTAATAAGTAAAAATGAAGACTTGAAGAATTTAAATGTCAAATATCGTATGGTTCAAAATATTCCTTCCTGGAGTAAAATCCTGTGATTATCAACTCTGCCTGATACTGGAAAAGTAGGAGAACTGAGTTCATTTTGTTTTGCTTTAGATTGGAATTAATATGGGGGAGGTTTTGGGGTTTTTTTAACATTTCCTGAAAGATAAGAGCACTTCTTGCTGTCACCGATAGTTGGAGCTGAAGGTTTTTGGCTTTCAGCACTGCTACACTGCTGTGAAACTGCTTGATCATGCACAGTTGATGTCAGGATTTGCCTCCATTTCTGTTCCTAGTATTGACTAAAACTGCAGTTAAAATGCTTAAAAAAATGTATGTCTGCAAGTAACTGTTTTTTAAATAATAATAATGATAATAATAATAATAATAATAAAAATGGTGCTTTAAATCTCCTCACAGCTCACCCATACCTAGCTTAGAACTTCTCTTAGCTGAGATTTGAGTGTTTCAGTTGATGGTTCACATGATCAGGGAACACCACTGCCTGTTCTCCTGGGAAACCTGTTGAGAAATAGTTTGGTTGTCTTAGAGTAGAAACTTTCAGCTTTCCCTGGGAGTAAGAGAAGTGTTCTGTGCTGTGTGGAGGTTGGTGTGGGATTCTTAGGAGCTGGTTTAGGCTGGGGGAGCAACTCACTGTCACTGGGAAGGGAGGGTTTCCCTTTGCTCAGGGACTCTGAAGTGGCTTCCCTGGCAGCCAGGCAGAGCTGGGAGTTCAGAACATGCCACCCCACCTCACTGCTCCCAGAGGACTGTAAGGAGGTTAAATCTTGTCATCTCTGTAGTTCCAAGAGATTGTGCTTTTCAGCCTATTAAGATTTCCACGTGGAGTGTTCCAAGCCACTTTCTGGCTCGGATTTCCAGGGAGAGCAGGGGCAGGAAGCATGGTGGTGTCAGGAGGAGCTGCTGGGGATGAAGCCAGTCATTTACAGCCTGTCAGCTATTCCACAGGCAGCTGTCCATCCTGCACTGTGAGGTGCTTCCCCAGGCTGAGCAGGGATGTGATGGTCTGGCTCTGATGGTGCCAGCTTTGATCTGCTGCCAAGCTTCACCTTAGGCTGCTCCATGGTCCTGACTCCTGGTTAATACAGTGCTCCTCACAAGGTCCCAGCTCTGTTCTTTGCTGTCCTCCAGGAACGTGAAGATAAAGTTTGTTCCACAGGACAGGGGCCAGGGCTGCAGAGCACTGCCAGGTGGAAAGTTTGTGTGAGTGAAAAGCAGAGATTTCCTAAAGCTTTGGCTGAGTTCTGAGGTGTCTTGGAGTACAGTTGGAGAGGGCAGCCCCACTTCTCCATTCGTGCACCCCCCAGGTGTGGTTTGCTGTGACCCTCTGAGCAGGTTCTGTGTGTGGTGCTCAGGCAGCAGAAATGTCACCTGGCTTAGGACACTCCCTCCTCCTTAGGGTTCAATGCAGCATTGTGAAAGAATGTCAGTCATGTAACCTGTGATTACATGTGTGTATTTGTTCTCCTTTTCCTTTCCCTTTGTTTTAGGAGTACGGCCAACAGCCAAAATCTCAGGAAGGGGAGCTGAAAATCAGTGCTGTATTTTCAGTCAGTGGCAATCCTGTTGGTAAGGAATAGGCACGACTAACTTCATTTAAACCTGTAAAATATGTCACCTTTGCAAATAGTCCTGCAGGTTATTCTGCATTTCATTTCCTATGTCTGACCCCAGTAGGAATAAAGAACTAGTTTGGTTTAGAGACAATGAAATTGAGATTATAAAATAATTGTATTTTTGAGGCATAGGAAAATTTGAGTGTGAAATACAAGGAGAATTGAATGTGTTAAATGGCCTCAAGCTGAAGGAGGGCAGGGTTAGATTAGATATTAGAAAGAAATCCTTCCCTGTGAGGGTGGGGAGGCCCTGGCACAGGTTGCCCAGAGTATCTGTGGCTACCCCATCCCTGCAAGTTGTCCAAGGCCAGGTTGGACAGGGTTTGGAGCAACCTGGGCTAGTGGAAGGTGTCCCTGCCCATGGCAGGGGGGTTGGAATTAGATGAGCTTTAAAGTCCCTTCCAACCCACACCATTCTGTGATTCCATGAAAGGGATGCTGAAAGTGCATTCTCCATCTTAACAGTCGTTAAAAAAATCTGCTATGTAGAAACCCAGCACAGGGCATGTATTTCTGGAGAGTTCATGTGCTATTTGATCCTCCTCTAGACCCTGACAACCCAAATAAAGTCACGAGCCTTGTGCTTGCCCCTGCACACAGTGAGTTCTGTGTAATGGATCCGTAACACTTACCCTGTGTTTTCTCTGTGTGGTTTGTTTTTTTTTTTTAGCTCCACAGCTGTCATCAGGTTTCCAGCCTGCTGTGGCATCCTCTGGCATGAGCAAAATGCTCCCTTCAGTTCCAAGCACAGCTGTTCGGGTTTCCTGTTCTGGCTGTAAAAAAGTCCTGCAGAAGGGGCAAACTGCCTACCAGAGGAAAGGCTCGACCCAGCTCTTCTGCTCCACACTGTGCCTCACTGGATACACCACTCCAGTTTCTCGCCCACCAGCTTCTACCAAGAAAACCTGCTCAAGCTGCTCGAAGTAGGACAATGCCTTAATTTGTTCTAGTCATAATTGATATTCAGGCAGATAATGAAAGCCTTCGGTGCTGGTTTTGTACCTCTTGCTGCTCCTCTTACAGGTCCCTTCAAAAACTGGGGCTGGTGCTGTTCCTTGTTAATTGGTCTGTCTGCTGGCAGTTCCATTTCCTTAATTGGGTGTTACATACACACATTTAAAAGCCACTGTGATGCAGAGTGTCTTTTTTTGATTTAAATGAGCCAAATATGAAAAACTGAATTTCAAAAGGTCCTGCATTTTCCTGCCACTGGGAAATGTCATTGCACTCTCAAAACCACTAACAAGAGTACATTCTCCAAAAGTATTTTATGCTTTATTTCTTCTGGAGGAACACAGATTTATAAATCCCTAAAATGAAGCAAAACATGGGTGAATTAATGTATTCAAGGCCGAATATCTCCTTAGATTCTAAAAAAAAATTGACTTTTTGATCTGGCTCCATTCTGTGATCCAGCCTGTGCTGGAGAATGTTTAGTCTCCAGAAGAAGCGAGGGAGCAAGCTGACACAAAAACAACATTAATCCTTTATCTCTGTGTTTGTTTTTCCTTTTCCATAGAGAAATTCTAAATCCAAAGGATGTAATCACTGCCCAGTTTGATAACACAGACTCCAGTAAGGATTTCTGCAGCCAGTCTTGTCTGTCCACGTATGAACTGAAAAGGAAACCCATTGTCACTATCCACACCAACAGCATCTCCAGCAAGTGCAGCATGTGCCAGAAGAACGCAGTGGTAATTGCACATTCCTTCATTTGAATCTCCTTAGATCAGCACAGCTCGCTGTCTGAGAGGTGAACACTCACATTCCTTGAGTCCTTGCTGAATGTTGTCCCTGTCCCCCCAGATCAGGCACGAGGTGAACTACCAGAACGTGGTGCACAAGCTGTGCAGCGACGCCTGCTTCTCCCAGTTCCGCTCGGCCAACAACCTGACCATGAACTGCTGTGAATACTGTGGGGGGTACTGCTACAGTGGCTCTGGGCAGTGCCACATCCTGCAGATAGAGGGACAGTCCAAAAAGTTCTGCAGTTCCATATGTGTGACAGCCTACAAGCAGGTATGTGGGACAGGACAAGGGGGATCGGCTTCCCACTGCCAGAGGGAAGGGTCGGATGGGGTTGGGGAGAAATTCTCCCCTGGGAGGGTGGGGAGGCCCTGGCACAGGTTGCCCAGAGAAGCTGTGGCTGCCCCTGGATCCCTGGGAGTTGCCCCTGGAGCAACCTGGGCTAGTGGAAGGTGTCCCTGCCCATGGCAGGGGGTGGGACTGGATGATCTTTAAGGTCCCTTCCAGCCCAAACCAGTCTGGGATTCCACAATTCTATGATTCTGTATTTGGACTGAATACTAAAAATATGTCTTGGAGATTTGGGGTGTTTAGAAACACCCAGTGTATTAGTAGATTATGGCAGTTACTGGGTTGGTCTAAGGTGACTGCTTTTGCCATTTCATGGAGGAACAGAGTCATTAAGGTTGGAAAAGCCCTCCAAGGTCATCAAGTCCAACCTTCAACCCAATGTCACGATGCCCATCAAACCATCTCACCAAGTGTCACATGTAGTTGTGTTTTGAACACTTCCAGGGATGATGATTTGCTTAATCTTTGCCCAGACATGTTGCTCTGTTTTTCCCTTACCCCTGAACCAACTACCAGAGAATTCCAGTGTGGTAGAAGAACACAGTGGGACCCCCCAGCCCACTGTGGCTGTTTTCAATCTCTGAGATGCTCCCTGTTTGAGTATTTTTTTTATTAAATTAAATTGTAGCCCTTAAATTAAGTGGAGAGGAAAAGTAATAATCAATTGATAATTATGATTTTAATTTATAAACTTTTCATATTTGTTTTTTATTATAATGTATCCTCTTAAAGAGCTGACCATTTGAGGCAACATTAATTTGTTTTAATAGCTCAGTTATTTTTGACTGACCTATCTTAATGCAATTACTTTAGGAAAAATTGCCCTCTGATAGGAGAGTGTAACTTCATTTTGTGACTTGACTCTGCTGTCCCATTATTCAGGCCACTTAGGCCAAGAAAGGCCTAATGAATTAAAAAAAACCCACATGGTAAACGTATTTCATCCAGAAAATTACCTCCAGCATTAGCTGGCCTCTGAAACAGATCTGGAAATGAAATTAAATAAACTGGAAAGGATTTCATGCTGCTTTTGCATCACACATCAGAACCCCATATATGATAGTTCTCTCCATCTGCACCATAAATAACAGCTGTAAAACAAGTGTGGTTTCAAGCACACCAGCACATTTTATACATGTTTTATATGTTGCTGATAATTCCCAGGTTAATAAAATTTTTTCCAAAAAATTGAAACGAATGACCCATTTCCCTGTTCCCACAGAAGTCAGCTAAAATCACACCCTGCACACTGTGTAAGTCTCTGAGATCTTCAGCTGAGATGGTGGAGAGCACAAATAACGTGGGGAAAACGGAATTGTTTTGCTCTGTGAACTGTTTGTCAGCATACAGAGTAAAAATAGTCTCTTCTGCAGGTAAGCTTGTCCTTTCACTTCTTTAGAAGCTTAATTTCACAGTGCTCATACCCAGACTTTATATGTCCTGAAAGTTAAGGCTGATATTCTTTTTTAAGGGAAGTGCTGAGATGGGAACATAAATAAGGACTTTCTACTATAGTGACAGTGACAGTACAACCATTTCAGTTTTGGTTTTAGGGAGCTTAAACATGATAATCAACCTTAAATCTGTTTTCTGCTCTTGCAAGTGCAGCTGGTGGGTTTTCCAACCACTTGTGTGGACATACACCATGTCACTGTTGGGGCTCCTCTGCCCTTGTTCTCCGGGCTGATGAGTTTGTTACCTCAGCCCAGTGTTGCAGGGAGCCAGGCAAACATCTTCTCAGCTATTTGTCTTATGGAAATAGAAAAATGCTTACTGACATCCTAGGGATACTGGGAGATTAATTAAATTTCTGGCAAGCAACAGGCACAGCAGCTGCAGTGTCTGCTTCTGAATCTGCAGAAATGTCATCTCGGGCTTCTCTCTGTACCTTGGCTCATCATTCAGACTGTTCTTGTGTGCACGGTGCAAAATCATCTGTGATACAACCTGATGTTGCATAAATCACTTTTTCTTCTCTGTTTCACCCTCAGGTGTCCAAGTTCAGTGCAACAGCTGTAAAACCTCAGCCAACCCTCAGTATCACTTGGCCATGTCGGACGGGAGCATACGCAATTTTTGCAGCTACAACTGCGTGGTGGCTTTTCAGGTGTGGGTTTCTTCTTAGCTGAATTAACAGAACGCTGAATCAGTGGTGGAAGTGTCTGGGGGTGCTGGGTAAAAGGTGTAACCTTGCAAAATAAAGCCTGCTCCTTTGCTTCCCTGCAGAACTTGTTCAACAAGCCCTCGGGGCTGAAGTCGTCGGTGGTGCCGCTGTCGCAGGGTCAGGTCATCGTGAGCATCCCCTCGGGGACGGTGGTGTCGGCCGCTGGCACCACCTCCACGGTGTCCCCCAGCTCCACCAGCACCTCAGCTGCTGCAGGGCTCCAGAGACTGGCTGCCCAGTGCCAGCAGGTCACTTTTACCCGCCCTTTTGTAAAACTCAAGTGTCAGCACTGCAGCAGATCGTTTACAACCAAACCCGAGCTGCTTGACTACAAGGTAATCGAGATCAGGGCTTTTCAAGCTCTCTTTTCTCAGCAGAAAGCCAAGGAATTGTGGTTTATATACACTGGTCTGTCAGTATTGCTCTGTTGCTTACTATGAGCTGCTATGGAGGAATTTGGAACTGATTTTGGTATTATTTAACCATTATCAAACTAAATGCTGATACGAGCTCTGTGGTCTTAAAAGCAGAAAAAAAAAAAGACCACTAAAAACCCCAAATTAAATGATTGCCTGGCTAAAGAAACACATTCCCATCTCTTGGACCCAGAGATGATCTTTTTAATCCAAGGGCAAAGCACACTGGTGAGGGTTTTCTGCAGACAGTTCTGCTTTATTGTAAAGCTAAACGGGGAGATTCATTTGCTGGTGCTGTCTGTTGTTGATTTCCAAGGGTATAAATATGTTTCTGCGTTTTTATTAACGGTTAAAATGTATTATCTGGGATGTGACTCATTCAGACATTGAAACCAAAACATTCTGGCTGTGTTGCAGGGTAAAATGTTCCTCTTCTGTGGGAAGACCTGCTGTGATGAGTATAAGAAAAAGAACAGTGTGATGGCTTTGTGTGAATACTGCAGGTTTGAGAAAATTATCAAGGAGACAGTGAGATTCTCAGGCACAGATAAAACGTTCTGTAGTGAAGGTAAGAAAGGGCAAAACCCTGTCTCAGAGAAGTCAAGTGTTTTGCCTTAAAATTATTGGTGATACTAAGAGAAATCTAATATTTTTAAGTTAGAAATCTGGATTTTTAGGTTTAGGAACACAGAACCTTCTTCACAGTTAACATTTTAATGGTATGTTTGAACAAATTACTACAGACATCGCTAAATACAAGAACTGGAAGTGCTCAGTGGTTGTCTTTTTGGTGCTGAAGAATGTTTTTGCTGTTTCCTTTCAGTTTGTAAACTGCTCTATAAACACGACTTGTCGAAGCGCTGGGGAAACCACTGTAAAATGTGCAGTTACTGTTTACAGACTGCCCCCAAACTGGTCCAGAATCACTTTGCGGGGAAAACGGAGGAATTCTGCTCAGAGGAGTGCATGTCTAAGTTCACAGTCCTGTTTTACCAGGTAAGCAGTGCTGTCACATCCTCCAGGAGAGGGTTTTGCCCACGTGCTCCCCGTTGGTGCTCCCAGGTGTGTTCAGTTGGTCCCTCACTCTCTTCCCAGATGGCAAAGTGTGATGGGTGTAAGAAGCAGGGGAAACTCGGCGAGTCCATCAAGTGGCAGGGGGAGATGAAGCATTTCTGCAATCTGCCTTGTATTCTGCTGTTCTGCAAACAGCAAAGTGTTCCTGACCCTCCACCCCCAAACAACACAGGTAACCCGGGCTGGGCGTGGTGCTGCCTGTTGGTGTGTGTGACACTGAGATGGATGTTTGTTTGGAAACTCAGTTCAGTGAATTTTTAAGATCTGTCTTCTCCTGGGGAGTTTGCCAGTTGCTGTTGGATGGGCTCAGGTTTAGATCTCTCTTACTTGAGGCAGTTTCAAACTTCCTGTAGGTGTGAGGTGCAATTGCTTCATGTGCCAAACAAATTTTAGAGAAGATGAAGCAAAAGCACTTGGTTTTCAGACACTTCCATGAAAAAAGGGCCTGTTCTCTTGGGGTGAAAGGTACTGATCTGGTGAAGGCATGTTAAATATGTCACTTGTCTTGATAACACAGAGCAGATATGGTGGAATGTTAATTTTCAGTTAACAAGAGCAATCAAGTGGTGAAATTAATAGAGTTAATGGCTGTAAATACAGACTCACATATATGCACTTAAAGCAGCCAGTTCTGGGCAGTCTGTGGGCATAGGAAGAGTTCCCATTTCTGTGTCATTAAGTGTTGATTCTTGGAAGTGTCATTCCCAAGGTTAATGAGGGCTGTAGCTGTTTCCTTGAGCAGGTGGAATGGAAATGAGGGTGGGAATGAAGCCCACTGGAACAGGAACTGTGAGTTTCTGTAGGGAATGAAAGGCAAAGGGAAAGAAAGGCCCACAAAGACAGGAAGAGGAAGGGAAATAAGAAGCAGGAATATCACTGATCCTAAAGAGGGGCATAATCTCCCACTGAGTGATGGTGGCTGTAACAGTAAGGTACCCAAAACCAATAAAGTATATTAACTGGAAGTTTATACTGTGCATCAGGCCACAGTCAGCTTTTCAGCTTGGTGTACATCTGCTGCTTACACTGGTGGGAGCTCTTTTCCCCCTCTTGCTTTGTTTGCTTGTGGAACCAGCTCCTGTTTAAACTGAAATGCTGCAGCTTTACACCTTCATCCCCTTCTCACAGCAACCTTTTTCATCTGGAGATAAATCTGAAGGGGGGGTGTTGTTTCAGAAATGCTATTTTACAGATTATCTTACTGCTTATTTTCATTTTCTTCTGCTCACTGTGTCCAGCAAACCTTTCCATGGCACCTGCCTCCTCCTCAGGCCCTCCTTCTTTGAGAAAGGACTCAACCCCTGTCATAGCAAACGTGGTGTCCCTTGCAAGCACCCCAGCTGCCCAGCCTACTGTTAACTCCAACAATGTCTTACAGGGTAAGGCAGCTGAATACGATGCCTGTGCTTTTAAATCTCTATTCCTGAACATTTATATTTGCTCAGGGATTTTTTTCACTGAGGACAACAGCCACTTCTTCATTATTCTTCACGTCAGTGCAGGTGGTTGCATTTGTTCTTCCTTTATATAGGTATAAATAATGACTTGAATTTATGTACCTAAACAGGGAATGAGTTTTAATTGGAATTCTTTTTCTTGACCTTGGCAGAATATGGATTATGGTCCTTGATGATAAGTACACAGGTTATTGTATGTTTTTTTTTCTTCACAGGTGCAGTCCCTACTGTGACAGCAAAAATAATAGGAGATGTAAGTTTTACAAGAGACTCTTTTTTTCTCTCTTTCACCCAAATTGTATCAGTAACAAGTAAAGTATTTAAGAGTTTTGCACTGTCATTTTGGAACTGCTTTCCCTGGTTATGATTGGGCTTTAAAATTCATCCAGCTTGCAGATGCTTTTTAAAAAATGGATAGCACTTATATGGCATAAAAGTTCTGTTGTGTCTGCTGACAGATTGGATGATTTAAGGCAAAGCCTGTCAGATTGTAGCTCTTGAGGTGTCTGTGGTTCTCAAGTAATTCAGTGGTTTCACATCACTTTACTCAGTTTTTTAGGTATCTGTATCAGACTTTTAGTTATCAGAAGTATCTTAACTCCTTTTTAAATCTTTGCCATCAGTAAGATTCCAAGGTCAAAAGTTTATAGTGGTTATTTGACTGCAGGAACCCAGTATTCCTGCAGATTTGTTCACTGCACTGTTAACAAAATTACCTGGTTTTGCAGTAGTTTTTAAATGATCATTTTTATCAGCAAGTAGAGTTTTAAATTGTTCAACCTCCCACAGCAGAGAACAAACACTGCTCTTATGTTATCTTTCAAAGCAATACCGACTCTGCCCTGATTTTGTGTTTTCCAAACAGGCAAGTACCCAGACAGATGCCCTGAAGCTCCCATCATCAAAACCACCCAGGCTTCTAAAAAACAAAGCTTTATTGTGCAAACCAATCACACAGACTAAGGCCACCTCCTGCAAACCTCACACACAAAACAAAGAATGCCAGACAGGTGGGTATCTGGTCTCCTACCCCTGTTGTAAAAGTCTGTATTGCAGTTGAGAGAGGAATACATGACTCATGTAGCAGAGTATTATTTGATGTATTTTAAAACCTTAACTAGTTTTCAGAGGGTTGTGTGTTGTTTTTCCAACGATTTTTGGTTTGTTCTGTTTTTGGTGTAACAGAAGCGGCGCCTGTTCCGCCCCAGATCGTTGTGGTACCTGTTCCTGTACCAGTGTTTGTGCCAGTGCCCCTCCACCTCTACACTCAGTACACACCAGTTCCCCTGGGGATGCCAGTACCTGTAAGTTATGCTGCAGTTCACTACAGAAGTCAGTGGTTTCCAGTCTTGTTTGGTGTCCAGCACACCCAGCACAGTGTCACTGGGTGTTGTGTCTGCTCATGCAGGCGGTACTTGGAGGCCTTGAAGGCATTTCCCTCCCTATTGCCTAATGTTTGGTTAAAAATCATCACACAAAACTGCCAGTTTGTAGGGAGAGTACAGAACAAGTTGTCCTGTCTGGAGTTATTTTAAAATTAATTTCAGTAGTCCTGAAATATATGTAAGATTAAATGAGAGGAATCTCTCTTGTGTATTTGCTGTTTCCCTTCAGCCTTCAATATGGTCTGATATTTTCCACGTGTTCCATAGATACCAGTTCCCATGCCCTTCCCAACTACCCTGGATAATGCTGATAAGATCATTGAAAATATTCAGGATGGCAAGGAAAAGGTTTCCATGAATCCATTTGAAGCTGATCTCCTTCAGATGGCGGAAATGATTGCAGCAGATGCGGAGAGAGAAAAAACACACTCTCATGGTGGTAGGTGGTGGTTTGCAAAAGGAGATGAAATGCAGTGAGGGGAAGGTCCTCTCACCACAGAGATTTCCCTTTCCCCCATCCTGGGTGCTGATTTGACTTGTATTGACAGTAACAGGTTACTAGAGGTAGGAATCTCCAGATCAGTACATCATGTGTTAGAAGGAGGAGCCAAAATCAAGAAGACAGAGCAGCTGTTTTAAAGCAGTATTTTCGTATCAGGATTTCTATGGTGAGTTCTTGAAGGGTGGTGCAGGTCAGAGTGTGTTGGATAGTGACCAACCCATATAGTAAAAATTAAACAAGCTGAAAAGAGATGAACAGAATATCTTTATTTGTCCAAAGATGACTCAAACAACAAATGGGGAGGGATGGAAACCTTTGGAAAAGCAAGCATAGATTAGTTCTGCATTTCTGTTTCCCCTACAACAGCATGACAGCTGCTGGGAGAACTCCAGTGAAGGAGAAGACACATCAGTGTGTTAATATTATGAGCTAATACATATTTTTTTGGTGTGCAAAGTATTTTATGTTAGTCATGTAAGCTGTCAGTCATGTGTAGATACAGATTTCCTTCTTTCTCCAAAGGATCTCAAACATCTGAGCACGAGCTCTTCCTGGACCCCAAGATATTTGAGAAAGGTCAGTCAGTATTTTTTTTTTTTTACAAGTGGATTTTGATCCTCTTACATCTTTTCTGGCCAACCCCTGGTTTCTGCCTTTGCCATGGTCTGTGTGACCCCTCTCCTTACAGACCAGGGCAGCACCTACAGTGGAGACCTGGAGTCCGAGGCCGTGTCCACCCCCCACAGCTGGGAGGAGGAGCTGAACCACTACGCCTTACGATCCAGTGCCCTGCCAGAGCCCGAGCCAGAGCTGAAGCAGTTCTCCAAAGGGGATGTGGAACAGGACCTGGAGGCAGATTTCCCATCAGGTCAGTGCAATGTGAAGAAAAACTCACTGCCCTGTTGAAGCACACGGGGTTTTCTGCATGAGTGTTGTACCAGCAGCCTGCCTGTGTGTTTTCATGGAGTGAAACTGGGTATTTAAAGCTGCAGTTATCCATCAGCTCTACTAAAAATTACTACTTTAAAAATATTACTGGTATCTTTAAAGACAGCATTCTGCAGAACCCCTGACAGGAGTAGCAGGCAGCCTTGCTTGACTCCTTTAACTCATCACTTCTGTGTCCCTGGGTGTAATCCATGTGAGTGGGGGGTAAGATCATGTTTGCCTGAATAAATAAACCCACTGTTTCGGGGGGTTTTTTGCTTCTGCTGGAGAATTTACTTTCTTTTTTACAGAAAATGCATAGATTGCTTAGTCATTCAAATGTCAGCATTATTTGAATGTACAGCTGTGATTGCCAAGTGTCAGGTGTTCCATAGTATCTCAGTGACAGTGACACTTCTACCTGGGCTGCTAAATCATGTAATTAAACTCTTCATGGTGTTGATTTGACTTCAGACTCATTTGACCCTCTCAGTAAAGGACTGGGTTTGCAGTCACGTTCGCGGGCAAGGCGGAGACACAGGGACGGCTTCCCACAGCCGAAAAGAAGGGTAAGGAAGCACTGCTGGAACTGGAATTTGAAATAATAACATCATATGCACTAATCTGAGCATCTGTGGATGAGGAGCCTGTTAAATGCTGATTGCTTTGCTGTGCTGGTTTGCCTGCAGGGACGGAAGAAGTCCGTGGTTGCTGTGGAGCCCCGGAATCTCGTGCAGGGCTCCTACCCCGGGTGCTCTGTGTCTGGGATGACCCTGAAGTACATGTACGGGGTAAACGCCTGGAAAAACTGGGTCCAATGGAAAAACGCACAGGAGGAGCAAGGGGACCTGAAGTTTTCAGGTGAATTTGTCTCTCAGTGGAAACAGAAACACTTAGTTGAAGAGCACTTGTCGTGATATGTTGTTCAAGTGAAAATTAGGATTAAATATCACTGAAGTTTACAATATCCATGAGTGGAGAACAGATTTTGTGGAATACTGTCTTACATTTTTCCATGCATTTAAAAATGATGGCTGTTACATTCTTAAGTGATCTGCTTGCTTTAAAAACAGGCTGTAAAACATTAGAAATGTTGGTCTTTTAACCCCCGAATTGCCTTCATTTGCACGTAGTGATTCTTCATTTGTAGCAGAGATGCCTCTTATGCAGCTGCAGAGCTTTTCTGAGCTAGTACAGAGTCATAGATTTATCAGGCCATAATTCTAAGTTGACAGCACCAACTTGGCCCCATCCTTTTCATCTGTAGCTGGAGCACTCCCAAGGTATTTGTTTGTCAGCAGAACCGTTTGCTGTAAAATAATTGTGTGCTACAACATCAAAATCTTAGCATCTTATCTCTAGGCTTCACAGCTGGAAAGAAACATTCCAAAAGTCTGTGCTGCAACCTGCCTGAAATTAACTTCGTTGCTCCTCTTATCTCACTGGGGTGACAGATAATAATGACATAAAATGTCACTTTTGTTTTTCCAATGATGGATTACTTTATTTTTTTCACAAAAGCCCAGCAGTCCTGGGATTTGGCAATGGCTGGCTCCCCTTTTCCCTGTCTCAGATCTTACATCATTGCACTGAGTTTTGTGGGCAAATTTTTGGAGTCAAGCAGAGAATTTAAGTTAGAAATAGAACTGAGATTTTTGGGGATGGTGAGGAAGAGAGCAAACCATAATAAATACTTGTGCAATGTAAAGAACTAAGCATGACAGGACTTGTATAAGAAAGATCCCAAAGGGAAAAATTCTAATTAGGATGAGATCTGCTTTTTCATCTCTCATTTGAAATTTTTGTTGCCATTACATGAGAGCAGCTGGGGTTTATTTCCCAGAAGAGGAGTAATCACATGAGTTACTGTTTTCTTCTTGTGGCTAAGGAAGTAAATAATACGGTTATTTCCAAGAAACTGTACCCACTCTCAGAAAGATTCCCTGCTTGCTTATTCCCAAGCAGGCACTTTTTAAAGTGTGGAGCAGCCAAGCCTGGTGATTTCACTGTAGATCATTTGATTGATTCCTGGTTGCTCTGCTTCCCTTTCCAAATCCCCCACGTGTCCCATTAAACTCTTCCTTCCTTCTGCCTTTAAGAAGTCAGATTTGCTGCACTCAGTTATGTGCAGAACTATGAGGAAATGCTCAAGGCTCTCACTCCCCTGAGTCCAGCTGGAGAGGGGAAACCTCTTTGTCAGCCCATACAGGGTCGTTCATGGGTGAGAGGCGATTCAGGAGCTCTGCCTACGTGAAATGATAAGGAATGTGTGAAGGTTTAATCTGTTGAATTAATTTTTCCAATGATTTTCCTGGCCCCAGTTCATCCTGTGAAGCTCAAGGAGGACATTCTCTCATGCACTTTTGCTGAGCTGAGTTTTGGCTTGTGCCAGTTTATTCAAGAGGTGCGGAGACCAAACGGAGAAAAATACGATCCTGACAGCATCTTATACTTGTGCCTTGGAATTCAGCAGGTAACTCCAAGGATTAGGGGGATGCTGGGAACAGACAGAACTTGCTCTGGCTATTTATGCTTTACATCCATAGTCCCACATAGCAGCCTGGGTTTTGTAGAGGAGGCAACAGCGTCTCTTTTCTGTGCTTTATTCTTTGTCTTAATTCCGTATTTTACTGATTTGTCTTGACTTTTTTATGCTCAGAGAGACCAAGTTCTTCTGTCCTTGTGGGAATGTGATGTAGGGGGCTGGGTGTTTCTGCCTAGGCACAAACCTTTGGGTTTGGAACCGTTTTGGTCCTAT
The DNA here is from genome assembly GCF_025592945.1 of Manacus candei. Taxonomy (NCBI): domain Eukaryota; kingdom Metazoa; phylum Chordata; class Aves; order Passeriformes; family Pipridae; genus Manacus; species Manacus candei. The sequence goes on from NW_026138252.1 coordinate 110,008, forward strand.
TTAATATATAGGAAAGGTTTCCTCTGGGGTGAGATGTTTCAGATCTAAAATAACTGCATGATGCTCTTCTAATATATAAAAGTTTACATGGGAGGGGTTACCCAGGCGAGACTCTCAGTGGCAAGACCTGTTGTGTCCTGAAGTATCCTCTCTGCAATGTTATTTAATCACAAACTGTGTGTCTCCCTGTTTTTTCTCTTGTAGTACCTATTTGAGAATGGTAGAATAGACAACATTTTTACTGAGCCCTATTCCAGGTTCATGATTGAACTTACAAAACTTCTGAAAATCTGGGAACCTACAATTCTTCCAAATGGTAGGACAATTCTTTCATTTGGTGTAGCTGCATGATGAAGCTCTGTCATAAATTAATGTTTTCTCATGCTCAGTGTTATGGGAATTACACATTTTTGGAATTGGCTGATTGTGGTTTAATACAGTGAAATTAGAATTTAGTGAGGATCTGCTGGTGTCTGCAGTGTTCCTTTGTATCCTTCCCTTCAGGTGTTGGAAGATCATGCTGTTCCACAGCTTGGTTCTCCATGTCCCTCCTGTGTTTCTGCATGCAGAATTCTGATTTTATTGGATTAAAATTGCTTATAATAGGTGTGAATTTGGCCTGATATAGGGTTCATCAATATAGTTTGGCTGAAAGAGGACTTAAAAGCATAAATAACTATTTTCTTTCTTTCTTTGCCCGTTCTTTCCAGGTTACATGTTCTCAAGAATTGAAGAGGAACACTTGTGGGAGTGTAAGCAGCTGGGTGCATATTCCCCCATCGTTTTATTGAACACCCTTCTATTCTTCAACACCAAATACTTCCAACTAAAGAATGTCAGTGAGCACCTGAAACTGTCCTTTGCCCATGTTATGAGGCGCACCCGAACTCTCAAGTATAATACTAAGATGACATATTTACGTTTTTTCCCACCCTTTCAAAAACAAGAGGTAGAATCAGGTGAGTGCTCTCTGACCATCGGGGTTTGGGCAATCAGGTTGGTGTTGTCTGAATCACAGAATTCATTGTATTGTCTGCTTCTTTTTTAAAAAGGACTGGGGAGAAAAAAATGTGTTATTCAGTAAGCAGAGCTATGCATGTGCTGTTCTCCTGGACATTTCCAGTATTTTTCACTGGTTTAATAGTATTTTATAACATCCTCGACTTGCCTGAAGTTTTATTAACTACTGCATGAGTTTAAGGCCTTTTCTGAAGTCCTTTTCTCAGCACTTCCATATTCTCGAGGTTTCATGGTCCAGACCCTCACTGTGCCTTTTTAACTCCCAGGTTTGTCCTGGGTCTGTGTGGGGAACAAACCTGGCAGCCCCAGTTGAGAACAGCAGTTAGGGGCTTGCACACAAGCAGGGGCTCTCCTTTTGACCTGAGAGGCAAAGACAGATTTTTGTTCTCAGTTAATTTTGGTGTTTGGGAAAGGGAAGTGTTTGATCCTGTGAGCCTCTTTAGTTCATAGTTCCAGTGTGTCTTTGGGTGGTGCAGAGTCACCCCTGGGTGCTGGGCTCAGACACCTGGGCTGCTTCCTGAGGGTGCTGCTTTTCCACTGAACTCCTGTGATGCCACTTTTGTGTATCCAGATAAATTATCCGTAGGCAAAAGGAAACGCAGTGAGGATGAGGAGAGTCCAACAGCAGTGGAGATGGCTGAGAACACAGAAAACCCCCTGCGGTGTCCAGTCCGACTGTATGAATTCTACTTATCAAAATGGTGAGTGGCAGGACCTGATCTTTGCTCTGTGTGTAGATCAGAACAGGCATTTGGGCAAGGAGCCCACCCAGACCTTCTGTGCCTGTGCTGTGGCTCCTCTCTCCAGTTCCTGATCCTCGGTGTGAGTGGAACCATCCTGACAGGAATTCCAGCAGCAGCACTGCTGGGACCCCCAAATAGGTATTTTTTGTTACTGGTGTTGAGTCAAGAGTGGACTTACAGGGAGAGATGTATCCTTTAAACAAATAAATTCTTGCTGTAAATGTAAACTGGGGGCATTACTACAGTGCCCATGGCATTCTTTCCCTGAATTCCCATTCTCCTTCTTTTGAGGAGATTGTAACTAATACCCCAACATCATAATTCCTGTGAAAGGAGGAAGGAGTGTGAATTAAGTAAAACTCCTGATAACTCTTGCCTGTCGAGATGTGAGATTAACTTGAATTTAGGAGTTAGAAAGAAGACTATAGCAAGGACATAGATATAAATCAGTTCTGGAATCCTAGAACCATTTTCATTCAGAGATTGGATGTCAAATGCATCAGTCAATCATCCCATTGCTAGTGCCATTAATTGGATTGCACTCTGATCAAAGAACCATTGCTGTAAAGAAGTCACTCTGATTTTGTTTCTTTATGACCAACTAATGCTGAGAGACCAGGAAACAATTTAACTGTTCCCTAAGTGGAATGAGGGAGACCATCTAAGAAAAAGATACAAATGACACTGTTTAAATTGTAATTTTGTCTCAACGTGGCTTAGATTTCCCTGCTGGTTCTCTCTTAATTTTTCATGAGTAAGGCTGTGAGTGCAGCCCAGTGTTCCTAAAGCCTCCTCTCTTTCCGTTGGCAGCTCTGAAAGCGTGAAGCAGAGGAGTGATGTGTTCTACCTGCAGCCCGAGCGCTCCTGTGTCCCCAACAGCCCCATGTGGTATTCCACACTGCCCATAGACCCAGGAACCTTGGACATCATGTTAACTCGGATTCTTATGGTGAGGGAGGTACACGAAGAACTTGCCAAAGTCAAATCAGAGGACTCTGACATTGAGTTATCAGACTAACACCGAAGCGGGGTATTTTCCTTTGAATACACGTCAGAAGCACCAAAATGTGAATACGTCCAGCCTTTGGAAAATGTGTATCAAATAGGCCAAGAAAATGTCACCTACAGGCAGATTTTGTACCACAGTGGATGTACAAACTGGAACTGGAAGGAAGCAAGCTGTGTAAGCTGCAAAACCCGACGTCCTGTGGCACCGACCAATCCTCGGAACAAATCCAAGTGGAACTCACCTATTGGAGTGGTGCATAAATCCTTTATCTGTTTAGGATTTTTTAAAAGTTGTGAGATATTTTTAAGGCAAATGGTTGTGTAAAATCTCCCCTCACACTGTTGGGCACGGAGAGCTAGACTGTGGCTCAGGTGACTGCCCAGCCTGCTGGCTGGCAGTCCTTGCTGCCAGAGAACACGAGGATCTTCCCAAGGATCCGAGGGAAAGGGGTGAGGTTTAGACAAACAGACACCTTCCGTTATAAATACACCTACACATACACTCTTATAGTTTTTTTTTTTTAATCTGGGATCAAGAGTTAGGAAGGCAGGAGCCACTGGCCATCCAAATGGACAATTCTGGCTGCTGTGGGATGGTCACAGGAGGCCAGACTCCGGCTCTCACTCCGGGCTCTCCCCTGCTGGAAGAGGTGCTGTAGGTCAGATTGAGGGATGGACAGCAGGTGATCCTGGGCCCTGTGCAGTCCCTTCCCCAACCCAGAAGCTCTGCACTCTGTCCTTGCAGTCCAGCCAATCCTGTGGTGCACAGAAGGTTTTTTTCCCTTAAGGCAGCTTTTCCTTTCTCCTCTTTCCCTCCTCCTGCTGTTTGGGTTATTTTGTGAGGTGAATCCGGAGAGGGCTTTGTCATTTCAAACAGAAATACACACACACTCTTTCTCTTTCCACCTTTGCAGTGTTGTGCAAAGGATGCAGTATTACTTCTGACACCGGAACTGTGGTAGAAAATAACCATGTGTGTTTTTTTTTTCCCACCCCACCCAAAGAGATTTAGTCATAGTGTTGGAAATTGAAAGAGATTTTTTTAAGGCTTGGCTGTTACTGAGTCTTTTAGAAGAGAAAAGCTCCCACGTGGTGTTTAGAGGACAGGACAGTATCAGATACTCTCTGTAGCTCTGTTTTCTCAAGCTCTAGACGTGTGTTTCTGATGACCAGTGATCACAAATTCATTGGAAACCCAAACTATTTTTAAAGAAGAGAATTGTATGGTTTTTATCTAGCTCTGGTCAGTTATCCATCTTCTGTAACAGGGGTCTGATATTTGAGCTTGTCACTAAAGTTTCAAGAGAAAAAAAAATCAACAGCCTTGAATTATATTTCCTTTTTTTTTTTGTTTTGTTTTGGTTGGTTGGGTTTTTTTGTTTTTTAATTATTTTTTTAGCAGTTACGAAAGTAATTTAACAAAAATAAAATCAGAAAGTAGTCTATTGACGTTGTGTACTCGGTAGTCCTGTCCCTGCCTGTAACAGATTTCACTGATGTATTTTTTAATACAGAAAATTATGTGAAAAGTAAAACCTGCCCCTGATTCTGTCTGATCAAAGCCCATCTGTGTCTGTCATTTCTGAGCAAAGGTCCTGCTTTGTCCCTGGCCTGGCATTGCCAGGGGAGATGTTTGGGCCGTACCCCGGCACTCAGGGATGCTCCCGTGGGCTCCATCCTTGTTCCAGGAGCACTGACCTGGCCCTCCCTGTAGTTACAGTGAACAGTGAAATAGCAGGCACAGGGCTTTGGATTGGGATGGTGGATAGAACATTCCAGGGAAAACAAAGTCATTCTGCAGGGCATTAAAGGCCCGAGGTGTGTCTGCTGCACACGGGTGTGCCCAGAGCCTCTGTGTCTGTAGGAGAGGGGGAGCCTCCAGGAATCCCCGTGTTTCCTGGGCATCCCCTCCACAAGTGCAGCTGTTGGGGGCTGCAGCAAACTGCCCCTGGCTGCTCCCTCCTTCCCTGACCCCCTGAATGAGCAAGGGAGCCGTGAGGACACAGGCTGTGGGGAGGGCAGGCTTTCCTCGGGTGGGGATGGTCTGAAAAATAATCCCACAGCTGAGTGTCCCCTTAAGAGACATTAACAGAAACATTCCCATAGAATAAACGTAGGATATTTGTACCTTATGAGTAAAAACACCCTTCCCTTCCTCTGAAGTCTCTCACCATTTCTTGTCTGGGAACACTTTCATTTAGGTTAATTTTTTCCAGGTACTTTGAATGAAAGCTACTTACCTTTTAGATTCTCTCAGCAAGGAAAGTGAAATCACTTTGAGACTCACAGGCTGAAAACAAAGTTGTTTAACGTTGTGTGAACTCCTTTTACCTGGTGGCTCTGAGATAAGGAACATTTCAGTGCAGTTTTATGGTAATAATTAACACAAGTAGTTTCACTTTCACTGCTGTTTGGAGGCCCTTTGGCAATGATTGGCCTTGCCCAGGGTCAGCCTGGGCTTTTTTTGCCTCCTGAGTGATTTCTTGTCAGCTCGAATTCATACTGATTACAGGAAGGATTACCTTGAAGGATTAAAATATATTTGTAGATCATGCACACAGGCTCAAAGTTCTGAACACAAACTTCCTTATAATCAACATTTCTGACTCAGTTGCTGAGTGCACAACACTGTCTACTGAAATAGTTTTTTAATATGAGAAAAATGCTGCTGTAGTCTCAGTGTGGACAGAGAAGAAGCAAAGATGGGTGTGAGAAAGAAGTACCAAAAACTCCTGCCCTCAGTGTGCCAGCAGGTCCTGCTGGGGGGAGGTGCTCTGACAAACCTGCCGCTCCAGGTTTGGAACCTCCTGGCTTTGGTTCACAAAAGCAGGAAACTGGGGGTGCTTTGAAAACCACAGAATTAAGTGCAAAAGGAAGTTAAATTATCTTAGGAATTGTTCTGCCAACTACTGCTCTAAAAGATGCCCTTGGATTTCTCTGGAATAGTCTCCAGCTCCTCAGACTTTAAATCAGTAGCAAAGTCCCTCGTGCCCCGTGGCCCGGGTGTGCTCTGCAACAGGAGCTCCCTCTGTGCCACTCCTGTGCCAGGGTCACAGAGGTGACTGAATGTGCAATAAAGTCCTTGGTTTTTTGATAACAGCCTCAGTAGGTCCCCTCAGTCCCCTGAGAAATAGTTTTGGTGTTGCCTTAACAAACGAACCTGGAACAAATTCAGGTATCGGATGCTTGTGGAGCTCGTAACCCTGGGTGAGGTTGGAGATTGGCTCCCCTTGGCACAAACAGGTTCCTCCCCAATTTTTCTTCAATGTATCATCCATTTTAAACATTTCAGAGGCAAAATTAAGATATTCTGTCTTTGTAACAAAGAGCTGCTCCCTGGCATTACGGACCCTGAGCATCATCAACCTTGCAATGCCTGAATGGTTTTGCACAATTGTGTTTGTTACTCAGTTGACTCCAGCTCTTTTTTTTAGGTGGATTTTTTTAAACTAAGGAAGAAATTACTGAGTCTGACCACTGGCACAAACAGTCCCTCTAACTTCATCCCGTGGCACCTGGCTGAGCTGTGAGAACTTGCCTTTTTCTCTTGAGTTTCCCCACCACACTCCCGAGACACTTTCCAGGACGTTTCTATTGTGTTGTGCTTTCTGAGGGAACAATTTTGGACATCCCAGGAAGAGCAAGTGGCAGAGGAGCCATTGCAGGGTGCTGAGAAGGTGCTTTGGGCAGGCAGGTAGTTGATAGTATGTGGCAAAAAACTCATATAAATATTGAAGTGTCTGGGATTCATAGTTTTATATTCAAAACATTTCACCCTGGAGGTCCTTGGTGCTCAGCCACTGGCACCAGTGCTAGCTCTGCTCCAGGGAGTGTTGCACAGTTGTAGAAGGGTTTTTAAAGTCATAAAGTCTCAAAGGAACTCTGGCAGCTTGGATTCTCCTAACCACAGAACTCAAATGTCCATTGGACATCACATTCCCTAAGCTGATGGATTTTCAGCAGAGATTCGGCTTTTGTTAAAGAAACAAAACCTGAGTTACCTGACTGTCACCTGCCAGGAGGGAAAATGGAATTTAGGGCAATGAAACAGTGAAGTTAGACAGAGCATCACACCCCAAATCTCAAAATGTATCCCAAGGGCACGATTTTAATCCTGGCAGATCCGTGTGGACGTGGGTGGGATGAGTCACCCTGGGTTGGTTAACTCTTGGTACTTAGTCAATGAAGGGGCTTGGGCCTGCAAGTCCTGGACTTTTTATCCTCCCTCCTGCATATTTGTAACACAAAAAGCCAGAACTATTTGAAAAGGTCTTTTTGAGCTGCTGGGAGCCAGGCAGCTGCTTTGGAGAGGAGGGTGAGGGTGATGGCCCCTGACCTTTCTCCCTGGCTAAGCCACCCACCCATCACCCAGCCCAGGCTCCAGCATCCACTTCCCTGTTGGATTCACTGGTGTTGGATCAATGATGCCTCACGTCTCATCCCTCCCAATCTGTACCTGGGTTGTACCTCTGTAAATTGGCCAGACTTTCCTACCTCGTTTTGGGCATTATGAGGCAGAATTCCATAGGATGCTTTGCAGCCCCATGATGAAAGGTGCTATATAACTGCAAAGTGTTACTTCAAAAGATGTAACTAGGTCACCATCATAACCTATATTAAAAAGACTTTTTCTTATATAAGAATTTATAAAGTTCAATGTATGGTAATAACAAGTGAATTATTGAGACCCCCAGAACAGTTTTTGTTTCAGTTGTATCTGTACTCTGGAAAAGTGATTAAAAACCTTTAACCTTACTAGAAGAGTGCATCTTCCTTTCCTGTATGATGTTGGAATCTAAGTTTAAAAGCAGAATCTCACAGATTTCGGGCGGGGAGGGCTGAGTTGGTTTTAGTCCAGTGTTACAATTGCAGCTGCAGACCTGCACAGCAACACTTGGTCCTTCCCACGTGGTGTTCCGCAGCTCACGCTCAGTCCTGCTCCTCTGGGATGGGCTGTAGGTACAAACCTTCCCCACACCCAGGGCAGGGGAACTGCTGGTTCAGGTCAGTCCTTGGGCCCAAATGTCACCTGTGTTCTCTCACCCTCAAGTGGCACCATCACCCAAGAGCCCCAGTAACACAGAAACACCATCTCTGCTGCAGGCAAAGCAACTTTATTGGCTTCAGGGCACTCATTGCTCAGGGGAATCCAAAGCTTTTGCGAGGGTGGGGTCTGTGGGGACTTCCCATCACGTGCCACGCTGCTTGGCAACACCTCAGGATCAGCACTTCTCTTGGGTTCTGCATCTGGAGCTGCTGCCTCCTTGGGTTGGTCAACCGGCGATTTTCTCTACCAGGGCACCGGCTGCTGCCCCAAGTGACCCCAGCCCAACTTCGGCACCAAGAGAGAAACCTGCAGCTCCTGCCAAGACAGATGGAAGAGTGATGTCCCAGCAGCATTGAGGCTGCCTGCTGAGGGACCGGGCACTGGGCAGGGACAGCCAAGGACTTTTCCTGGGCAGGGGGAGCCTGGAGAGTTCAGAGCGATTCCAACCCGTGACAGCTCAAGGGGCTGGTTTGGCCCTACAGCAAGGCCAGGGTATAACCCCGTGTTCCTGAGGGCATGAACCCAGTGCAGCCCAGCTGCCCTGCCCTCCCCACTCACCGATGGACTGCAGCACAGCCACGGTGCTGCCGGCTGCCACTCCCCCTCCGTTGGCGATGGCAGCTGCCGACATCATCTTGGCAGCGATGGATCCAGCGGCGATGCCGCCTGCGGTGAACCCCAGCCCAGCAACCACCGCCGGGGCGGCAACCAGTGCCACTCCTGCAGGGAGGACACCACAGCATTAGGGTGCTCTGTGTGCCCCACACCTCCCCCTGCCACCAGAGCCCCAGAACCGGCCTCCCCAAAAGGGCCGAGGGGTCAGGGCGGGGAGCGAGGGCTGTGGGGTGCAGGGACACCCCACCCTGGGCAGGAGAGGAACAGTGGGCAGGGCTGCAGCACTGATTCCAGGCCAGTGCTGCCCCCTCCTCCACAGCAGCATCCCCATTCTCCCCAGCACTCCCAGCCCCAGCCCAGCCCAGTCCCCACACCCAGACGGGGCCGGCACTGGGCAGTGAACCCGAGCACTGCTCAGCCACTGCCAGACCCTCACTCACCTGCTCCGACTGCAGCTCCAAGGGCTTCAGCTATTCCCCATCCTAAGAAGGAAAATGACAGGAGGGCAGCAAAGCTTGTCCCAGACCGATCGCAGTGCCCTGTGCCAGGCAGGGCAGGGGGTGGGAGCAGCAGCTCCCCCAGGCCCCCCTGCATTCAGCTCACCCAGGCCCCTGCACATCCCCCTGCCCACAGACCCCCTGCCCTGCCCTGCCCAATGCATCCCACTGACCCAGAACAGCACAGGACATGGCATATGTCAGCCCAGTGTGTCACCTATCACCAGCACAAGGTGAATCAAACACATTTTAAACCTAACTCAGTCACCACCTTGCCAGCCCCTCACTGTGCTCCAGCACATCCCCAGCTCTCAAGAAGGCAGCTGAGTCACTGGGGATCTGTGGGGGCTTCCCAGCACCTGCCAGGCTGCCTGGGAGAGACCTTGGGATGAGGCAGCTGCCTGGATTCTCTTGGGTTTGTTACCTGGAATATTGTTATCAGCTGCCCCTCACCCTGAAGACCCCTGGGAACCGACCACTGATGGCACCGACCCCTCTGCCCCCCCACCCGGGAGGAGAGGGGAGAAGGGACACACTCGGGGTCCCCGTGTCCCCCACGCTGTCCCTCTGCAAGGGCCGTGCCCCCGACCCCACCAGCCACCCAACTTACCCATGGTGGGCTGGGCTGGAGGGGGAGCTGTGCCGGGTGTGCTCTGAGCTGGGACCTTCCTTTGGGGAGCAAGAACAGGAGTTTCTTCGTGGGCGGCGAGCGGGGCTGGAGGGGCTTTGCTGTCCTGCACAAACAGCCCCAGACACCCCCCTCCCACCCAGGAGCCCCCGGCCACCCCACAAAAGCAGAGACCCCCAGACCCCACATTTCTTCCCAGCGCAGGGCTCTCTGGGTGCTCTGCCAGTCCAGCGGGGTGAGCAGCCCCTCTTTCCCCCCGCCCCCCTTCAAATAAGGGGTGCTGTCCCCAAACACCCATCGCGGGACCCCGACCCCCCACACCACCCACCTGTGCCCCGAGGGGCAAAGCGCTGCTGGAAAGGTCCCCCCAGGGGATGTCGGCACAGCCGATTGACGGGGAACCGCTCGCTGCCCTTTGCTCTCTGTGTCAGCGTTACCTTTTGATGCTGCTGGCTCTGCTGGAGCCGGGCTGTTATAAACGCAGCTGGTAATCAAGGATTCTTAGCAGCAAGGCTGTTTATTCGATAAGGAATGAGTAAAGCAGCGCCGGGTGCCAAAGGGAGGCTCAGCTTCACCAGCACACACTTCACAGAGGGCTTTGCAGCCCTTTTATACGTCTGTTCCAGGAAAGTTCCCGCCCAGTTTCGTTTTCTGGGTTGTGACGTCACTTTCGTTTCTCAGACCCATGCTCTTTTATTGGTGGTTTTAGGTGTCCCTCTGGAGTTGAGGGACAAAAGCTCAAGTCTTCCCTTTCTTGTCCTTTGATAACCTCTTTCTTTACACATCCATGTTTACCCGTTACATACATAAGCGGTATATTTTCAAGTCTTATTTGCCTATAGTGATATATGTTTGTCAAAAGCATAATTGCATAAGCATTTTTAGCGGTACATTTCCATCGCATATTTGGCAGTTTGAATAAACACTCTTTATTGACACGAATCATCGCACAATTCCTCACACGGGGGTCGGATCCTGGGGCTTCCCCCGCGGGGAACGCTCTCCCCTCTGTCCCCTGGAGGGGACGGGAGGTGCGGGGGCCGGGGGGCTCCTCACCCCTGTGCCTTCCTTGGCAGCTGCGGCTTCACCGGGCGTTTCCCGAGCAGGTTTGGGACCGCTGAAGCCGCGCGGTGTTGATGGGGAGCCCGGGCAGTCTGAGCAGCGCTGGGACTTCCACCGGCGGGCAGCGGAGCTGCAGCCCCTCCGCCTGCCTCCGCTCCACCGGGGCTCCACACAGCCTCAAACAGCAGCCAAAGCCCCCTTTTGCACCACCACCCCCCTCTCCCGCTCCCTGACCCCTCTCCTGACCCCGAGCCCCCTCAGGACGGGACAGCGCAGCCCCCGGGGCAGCGAAGGGCAGTGGGTGCCGTGGCTCACGCGCCGCTGCAGCTGGTTGAAGGGGACCAAATCCAGTTGCAAGTTGATCTGGTTCCTTTTTACCAGCCCCAGGGACGCATCGTCTCTCCGGAGGCGCCACCGGGACGGTGCTGGCGATGTGGAATCCTGGCGTGGGGGTCCCAGCCCAAAAATACATACTTCTTAACATTCCATAACGCCGGCCGACTCCATATGGGCATATGAAGAAGTATGTAGGGTTGGGAGGGAGAGGTGGGCAGTGCGGGGCTGGGGCTGCCCGCTGCTCCCAGCCGTGCCCACCAGCTCCACTGGGATCCTGGAAGGAACAGGAAGGATCCAGGAAGCACCTCCTGCCCACTCCCAGACCCAGCCTTGCCTCTGCAGGGCTCCTACAGCCCTGCTGTGCCCGCAGCCACTCTCAGCCCTGGGCACGGAGATCCATGTTCAGAGAGTGAGGCAGAGCCACGGCCAACGCCTGTGCCTCGGACCCAGAGCCCCTCCCCGGCCAGAGGATGCTCAGGCTGCTGTTTTGGGGGGCAGCTGCCCTTTGAGGGTGGTCAGATGCTCCAGGCTGTGACAGAGTTTGTGGCCCCCGAGGAGATGGGGGCACAGCCAAGGGCCGTGTCCTGTGAGCCCACGCAGGCCAGCACGCACGGCAAAGGTGGGCACCTGTGCTTGGAGCTAATTCCACAGCAGGGGCCCCCATCGGCCCTGGCTCTTGGCTTGGCAGGGATCAACCCTGCTGCTGCCACCACTGCTGCTGAGCTGGGTCAGGATGCACCAGCTCACCTTCCCCATCACCCCACACCACCCCAGCACCCCCCAGGACCTCCCACAGCCCACATCCCCCTGTCCATGTGCCAGAGCAGCGGCTGCAGCTCAGTGCAGCTGGGGCCAGTGTTGGGGAGACCCACCTCCCACGACCCCCCCCCTTGCCCAGGGGAGGACCTGGGGGTCTGGGCCCTCCCCACCCCCTCCCCACACCACAGCTCTGGGCTGGGGAGGCTGGAGATGCCTCTGCCCAGGGGAGGGGATTCAGCTGAGAGCTCAGGGGCTTGAGACCATAATGGGACTGCAGGGGGGCTCCCTGGCCCCAACACAGCATGGCCAGGGCAGGGTGACATAGGGACAAGTGTCACCATCACCCAGATGCACCTTCACCCCAGTGACCTTCCTTCTGCTAAATTTGCAGCTGGAGAGGGGCAGGGGCAGGTACAGGGAGTGTCCTGGGGTTCCCAGGGCTGCCCCCTGGCAGGACAGGGGAGCAAGGGGTGCCTGAGGGGCCCAGCCCCGAGCAGGAGGGATGTGGGGCTGGCCCAGCGTGGTGTGGCCGTGACTCAGCGCCGGGAGCTGTGGCCACACACGCCGCAGCTCCTGCAAGGAGCCTGTGGGTGCCAAGTACAGCCTCACGTCACTGGCCCCACTCACAGCACCCACAGGCAGCAGAGGTGCTGCTCAGTGGCCACGGGACACAGGGTGGCTGCCAGCACAGCCATGGTCCCCCCAGGATGCTCTGCCAGCACCCCAGGACCTTCTGCATGGCCAGTCCCCAGGGATCCAGCCCTGGGGATCCCAGACACAGCTCCCAGGACCCAAGACAAGTCCCCAGTAAAGCAGCAGTGGTGGAGCTGAGTGTGTCTGGCTGGACCAGCAGCCCTGTTTCCCCCAAAAGCAAACTGAGGGGTGTCCTGAGGCCGGAGGCTGCAGAGATGCACCCCCTTAACCCTTGGAGCTGTGCCGGCCCTGCAGTGCAGTGGGATGATGCCATAAGGTTTTTCTGTGGAGGTACCGGGTTCCAGGGACTGGTGGGGCTGTTGGGGTGCACTGGGAGGCAAAATCCAGTGGCTGCACCCAGTCCAAATCCCAAAAGCCAGGGCACAGGGTCAGCGCTCCTGCATCCCAGCCCAGTTCAGCTCCAGTCACCTCGGCTGACCTTGGCAGCCTCCCAGGACTTGGTACTAGAGGTACCCCAGCCCGGGGGGGCCACACAGCCCCATCCTGTGGCACAGTTCCCACAGCCCTAGGCCGGGCTCTCCCAGTGACCTTGGAGGGCTGCACCCAGCTCTGCTGGTGCTCTCTGCATCTCGGGCTCCCCATCTCCCCCAGCCCCACCACCCCTCCTTGCCCCTGCCCTGTCCCACAGCCCGGCTCTGCCCCACTGCCCTCTCTGTGGCCAGACATCCCAGTCATCACAAGTCCTTCTGCAGCCTTGGAAGTGCCCCATCACTGCAGGCAGCCCCGAGTCCTCCCCAGCCCCAGCGCTGCCCTTGGCGGCTGCAGAAACGTCCCCGAGCCGAATCCCACCAGAGAGCAGCCCCTCTCCCACGTCTTCTCTGCGCCCTCACGTCAGCCGGCAGCCCCCGACCTGGGCAGCCCCCGACCTGGGCAGCCCCCGTGTTCTCCACCTGCCCGGGAGCAGCTCCCTGTCCTGGGCAGGGTGGTTTGTGGGCACGGGGGTCTGACGGCCTTGCAGGGGGAGGCAGAGGAGCCGGGGGGCTGCCGGGGCCGGCCGTGGTGGCACCCACGCGCCTGCAGGGACCCAACAACCCCAGCCTGGCTATAAAAGGAAGCGTCTTTTTTCCCCGCTCCGCCGGCGCCGCGTGTCCGGCCGCGCTCTGCAGCCGCTGCCTCGCAGGGGCCCTTCCAAGTTTTCCCCTCCAGCACTGCCCCCCCAGCCGGCTCCCCTCGCTCATCCATCCCCGGCAAACCCACTGCAGCAGCTGCTCCAGCTGCCGAGGGGCTTAAAACATACCAAGAGGCCCAGCGAGGAGGAGGGAGGTGGGTGTGAGGGGAGCTCCGGCACAGGGTGCCTGCGGGAGCACCCCGGCTCCCGTCCGGCCGCCCCTTCGCCTGCGGCATTGCCCGCTCAGGGCTGCGGGGCCCTGGTGCAGCCGGCCGTGCTGCTCAGCGCTTCGCCCCGTGCGTGGCCGAACTGCCATGCCGAGGTGTCCAGGAGTTGGGTTTCCCTTCCCGCCCCATCCCACCGGCGTGGGGTGTCCCCGCGTTGCGTGGCCGAGGGCACCCCGGCTCCCTGGGGAGGGGGTGACCGGGGGGCACAGACGGCCCGGGTGCTGCCCACGGAGCCGAGCACCCACCACGCAGGACCCCCCTGCAGCCGGGACCTGCCGGGGGTGCCCGCTGCCCCCCCAACACCACAGCGAGTTGCTGCTGCTCCCACTCCTCCACCCGGGCTGGCCCCAAGCAGAGGGGGCTGCGGGGACCCCCACCCCGGGATGTTCCCTCCCTGCCCACGCCGAGCCGCTGCCGGAGTCGAGCAGCAGCAGCAGCCCCGGCCCCGGCCGGGCTCGCTGAAGGTTAAACGTGGGCGGCGGGGAAAGCCCCGCTGCCCCCCGCAGACCCCGCACCTCCCGCCCGCAAGGCCACTCACGGTCCTGGAGGTGACACCGGCCGCTGCAGGCTGGGCTGGCGGCAGGGGCTGCGGTGACACCCGGCACGAACACGCCGCTTCCCCGCTCGCCTTGACTTTGCCACAGGACTCCTCCGGCTCGTCCGCAGGAGCTTTGCAGCATCCTCCAGTTCAGCGGGAGAAGTTCCTCGCCAGGGAGGGAGGGAGGAGGGAGGAGGGATTTAAGGCAGACCCTGCCTGGGATGCAACGTCTCCGGGTGCAGTTGAAGCCCCCTCGCTCTCTGGGCACCCCGCAGCCCCCTCCTCGCTCGTCCCATCACCGGGCTCGATGTCCCGGGATTTGTGTCCAATTCCGGGGATGCTGTGTGAGTGATCTCTGCTGAGGAAACCTCTCCATCCCGGACAGGGCATCCAGGGCTGCCACCGGCACACAGACAGCGGGCCACCTCTGTCCTCTGCCACCTGCCCCACGTCCCCCGGTGCCCAGCGGGGGTCCCAAATCCATGCCCTGGGGGAGCCGGCACGCACCGCTGGGCCCAGTGACAGCCCGGGGCAGCTCGAGGGCAAAGCGGAGCCCGTGGTGTGCACAGGAGGGTGAAACCTGTCACCACTTCAGCCACAGGAGTTCCCCTGGGCCAGGGGGACCCCGCAGGGATGTGGATCCCAGGGCAGCCCCAGGCCACCCGCTTGGGGCGTCCCCAACACCCTCGGGGCGGCTGTTCCAGCATCCGCAGCCGCAACGCCCGGGGGTGCAGGGCTGCTGTGCCCACCCCGGGCCCCGCCGGTCCTACCTCTGCCTGCGGAGAGCTGGCGGGGCGAGGGGGGGGCAGGATGCCGGAGGCACCTTAGCGTGGTTCCCAAGGGGAAAAGCCGGGACCGGCAGCGCGGCATCCCTCCCGCGGCGGTCCCGGCGGCTCCCTGCCTGCCACGACGCCCTCCCCAGCCCGGGTGCGCTCTGTTTGCCTGCTATTTTTGGCAGCCTCCTAAGAGCTCCTCTCAGGCTATTAATAATGAGAGTGCGAAATTCGTTTGGCCTCTCCTATATAAGGAAAGGTAGAGGCTTAGAGGCAGCTAAATATACTGGCGCGTGCGGGAGCGAGCGGGGAGCCTTTGGCACCGCGTGTGGAAAAGAGATTGTTTGAACAATGGAAAGACGGACTCACCCGGCGCTCGGGGCCCCGTATGGACCAACGGGATGGACGGAGGGTGACGGTGCCCATGGGCCTCCACCGCAGCACCCGCCTGGCCCCCGATGCCCCTCGGGGCTCTGCCTGGGCAGGAGGAGCGGCGGGAGAGGGGAGGCGGGAGCAGGGATGCTCTGCAAAGCCCCTGTCCCGAGCCAGCCACGCTCGCCTCAAAATGCCTGTCACAACCTCCCTGGAGCAGCAGTGACCCGGGGAGGGGCGCTGGGTCTGTGCCCGGCCAGGAGGGACGTGCAGGGTGCTGGTGCTGGGGAGCAGGTGGGCTGTGCTGGGGTCACCAATTCCCACTGGGACACGGTCAGCACAGGGTCGCTAATCCAGCTGAGCCCCCTGCAAATCCCGGCCTCTCAGGGCAGTGACCAGCGCTCCTGCCCGGCTCTGGGACAGCCCCGGGGGCACTGCCGGGGTGCCAGCAGTGCCACAGTGTCCCCAGCTCCCCAGGAGCCACCAGCACCCCTGCAGTGCCCTCTGCTCGCAGGGGCTGCCACACCCTCGGCACAGGGATAATTAAGGAGCACATCGTTACCAGAACCGTGTCCCCCCGTGGCTGCTGGGGACACGGGCGAGGTGTGGGAGCTCCTGTCGGTGCCGAAGACAGGGAGAGCCCAGCTGGAAGAGGGAAAGCAGAGTAATCCAGGGAATCCTAATGACAGGAAGGCGCTGGGGAGCCGCGCCAAATCCACACGGTCGGAGCAAGGACAGCACAAGCAGCGGGGTGAGGATGAG
This sequence comes from Manacus candei, assembly GCF_025592945.1. Lineage (NCBI taxonomy): Eukaryota > Metazoa > Chordata > Aves > Passeriformes > Pipridae > Manacus > Manacus candei. The sequence continues at coordinate 126,217 of NW_026138252.1, forward strand.
TGCAGAGAGAGGAAAAACTGTGCTCCCCCGGCTCTAGAAAGAGCCTTCTGCTTGTTTAACTCCTCCTAGCCCTGGGTGCTGTTTTGGGAGGGACAAGTGGTGTAGCTGCAAATACAGCCCCGAGCTCCCCAATTCAGCCCTGATGCTGCTGATATTTTGTTTTCCACTGGAACCAAGTCTTTGGTGAGAACTGTCCCGCAGGTGAAACTGGAGAAAGAGCAAAGCTGGGCAGCAGCAAAACATCTTCCCTGTTTATTTGCAAGAAACATTTCATTTTTAAAAAATTACTTTTAGTTTTGAACCAAAGTAACACTGTAATCACCAAACACCCCTAATCAAAGTGCAGACAGGTTGGGCAACCCCAGCTACGCAGCAGGATGAGGAAAGATTTAACAGCAAACTATTTCAGAACTAGAATTTGCCTCGAACACCTTCACCGGCACTTGAATGTGTTAAAGAAAACAAAACCGAGTGAAGCTGATGGTTCATCTAACAGATGTCTCAGCCTTTAACTTCCACTCCTGGGTAACTTGTAGCCAGTGCCTCTAATTGTGGAATCATAAAGCATAGCAATGCAGAACCTTCCTGAGCAAGGTCAGGCTCGCGGCGCTCGGGGAACCGACATCGGTGACGCCAGGGGAGGAGGGGACGGGCAAAGGGATTCCAAAATCCCACAGGGGCTTTGTGCACACACCTGGGCAGGGCTGTGCTCCCAAAGCACCACAGCAGACAGCCCACCCTGGGTGTGGGAGTCCCACCCAGGGCCAGAAATTCCCACCTTCAGCCTGGGGGGGTCTCCTCGCCCCCGTCAGCCCCAGAGGTCCTTGTGCCCCCTGAAGTTGGTGTGCAGAGCTGCCTGTCCCTATTTCTGAAAGCAAGGGCTTCGTGGCACCAAGGATTAACATGTGGAGAGGGAAGAGGCTGCACAGCCAGTGAATACCAATGGGAGCTAGAAATCTAATGGGAGCTCGTGCTGTGCTGTCACAAACCTGCACTCGGTGATGACAAGTGACTACGACCTGCTGGGCACAGAGGGAAGACCACAGCCCTCCCCAAAGCCCAGCCCTGGGTTGGGGTGCTGCCCCTCAGTGCAGTACCCTTATCCCAGGGGCTGTGACCCCAAGGTGAAACACAGAGATGAAGGAAACAACTGCAGCTGAACAAAGGTGTTGGAGGAAACAGCTGCACAGATTTTAATTCCCTCTCCCATAAGCTGCCAGGCTCACTGGAAAGCCCACCCTGTGTCTGCCGTGGGGGGTTCTGATCCCTGAAGCAACCAACACCTGATGGCTGAGCCCCCACCTGCAGCCAAGGGTCCTCCCCAGGAGGGACCTCCCTGGGACAGGCAGGAGGGATGGGCTCAAAAAGCACAAGCCCCCAGAAGCAGAACCTGCAAGAGCCCAAGAGCTCCCCTCTACCAGCACAAACCACTCCCAAGTGCAGCCCCAGGACCACACCTGATCCACCCCTGCAGCTCCAAACCCTCCTACTCCCACTGTTTGTTCATCTTACACCCAAATGAAGGGAAATGCAGGGGGTGGTGTCACCCAAGAGTTAAATGTGCCAGGCACAGCCAGCGCTGGGTTGTGCCCTCTGAGCAGCATCCCAGGGTCAGCCCTCCCTGTGTGTGGTCCCTGGGGGAGCCACAGGCTCCAGTGCTGGGCCTGAGCAACAGCTGATTGCCCCAAAATCAAACTGAGCAGCAGCCACGACTACATTCAGCGAGGGAACGTTCCCTCACATTCAATAGTGTTTAATCTTCATCTAGAGCTCAACACAAATCAGTAGTGCAGCAATATAAATACAACTGAGGAAGTTAAAAGCCTTTTGGCTTTCACAGCTCAAAAAGGAGAAGGAAAAAAAAAGAGCCAATGAAACAAGTTCCAGTTTTTAAATTAAACACAAAGAAAGGCAATGAACTGCCCACCCATCCCCAGAGGAGCAGTGGCATCCTTCATGCCAGCACGAGGCTGAGTCCTGCCCCAGGACAGGGGTGCAACTCATGACAGCAGCACAGTGAGATAGGGGAGCAGGAATGGGAAAGAACCCTCCCACACCTGCCCTTGGGCCCAGGCAGCAGGGACACGTGCTGCTGGCACTGCCCACTGCCCTCAGGTACCCAGAGTTCCCTTTTCCAGCACTAAAGGAGCACACAGGGCTCTGCAGCCACAACACCACGAGGCAAGTGAGCTGCCAGCCCCAGGGAGCAGCCAGCTGGGAACTGCAGAGATGTGCCTGGGATGTGCAAATTTTAAAGGAAAAAAAAAACCCACCAAACCAAAACCCCAGAGTATATAGTGTGTCCTGACTGAGATATGGTTATGGGCCAGCCCCACGGACGGTTTGGTGACCAACAGCAGGTGCTGGGGCCAGGGAACATCTCACAGCTTTGGAATGAAGTCAGATGTTGGACACAGGCACCAAAGGTGGGTGTGTCCCCCCCAGCTCTGGTACCCAGCAGGATCTTGCTGCAGGAGGGGTCTCCCAGCCCAAGCAATTACCACAGGTCAGCTTTTCACATCTGAGCAGGCACCAAGGCCCAGCACTCCCCGTGAGAGCAGCCTGACAGTGATTTAGAGCAGCCACAAACCCCCCTCCTACCTGCAAACTGACGGAGTGTGACCACAGTGTTTACATTCCCCTTCCTCTACACTCCAACAGCAGCCAAGTGCATGTGAAAGGACAAGCCTAAATTAAAATAGTGCTTAAACCATTAGGGAAGGTGGGAGTAAAGGAGAAGAAAGCTGCTGGACAGTACAAGTAGCCTGTGGTTGGCTACTGGAGCCTGAAGGGAGCTCAGAGCACAGCTCAAAGCCTTGACCTTCCTTCTCTGAGGAGCTCCCAAGGCAAGTGAGCTGGAAGTCCACAGGTGCTCCCTCCACTGCAGTCTGAGGTGGGCTGGGAGGGCCCTGCACATTCACAGTTGCTCCAAGTGGTTCTGTCCTGCCGCTCTCCAGATGCCAGCTCTGTCCTTTTCCAACCCTTCTCCTGGGGTTCACAGTTGCCTCCTTCTCCCTTTGATTTCCCTTGAAGTCCAAATTCAAGTACAACCAGTTTTAACTGAACAAAAAGAAACCCACAGAACCGAAGTTATTTTCTGTGAAACGAGTTAGCAGCGTTGTCCCGAACAAACCGGCCTCCAGAGGCCCTGGCAGGGTGGGGATGGGAGCAGCCTTCCCTGCTGAGCTCCAGCCCACAGCAGCCCAAGGGGAGCTACAGGATTTCCTCCCTCTGGCTCTTGGGTTTGAGTGTCACTTGTCCGTTGCGCAAGGAGCCGTTCTGGCTGCGGAGCAGTTTCCCTTTTTCCCGGTCGGGCCACGTGAAAATGGCTTCGTCGCTGTCCAGCTCGGACTCCGAGTGCATCAGGCTCGTGTTGAGGACCTGGGCTTTCTGCCTGCCACCTTGAAGGAGAAACATCCCCAGGTTAGAAATGCCTTTAACACCTTCCAACCACCTCACCTTACTCCATCCCCTCTAAGTCTCCTTTTCCCATCACGTCCAAGAGGCAGCCGAGTCTGACTTTCCTCTGCGTGTCTCTTATTCCCTCCGATGCTGAAGCCAAAGTGATCCTTTTTCAGACACTCTGGCATGTCAGAGGTCACAATGACACTCCAAGCCAGCACAAAGCACAAGGAGCAGGTAGGAAGGCAAATGCTGTGACCAGAAGGGGCTGTGAGTCCGTGTGGGAGCTCTGTCTCCCTGACCTTGCTCGGGGCATTGCCTAGAAAACGCTCCGAGGGCTCACGGCTGCAGTAAGAGAATATGCAGGTGTGTGAGGGAAGATCTCTGCCATCTCACTACCCTCTCTACTCTCCTCTCTGCTGCTCCTGCCTGCAAGGGAAGAGAGATAAATTAGCGGGATGAATTTAGATTAATGCACAAGGACAGGAGAGAGACATTTACTTATATTGTCAGCAGAGGAAATATTTAAATTTAGCTTTTCCTTCTTGGAGAAATGCAACGTTTCCTCTGTTAGCAGAAAGCTCCCTGGACATATCTAGCAGGGAAAAAGACTTTAGTCAGCAGCCAGCCTCGGAAGCAGCAAGATGAGTTCAGTTACCAGAGAGCAAATGGTGAGGCACAGTTACTCCACTTATTGAACAGTGGGTTCTGAGGTGACAGATGGTCTGATGAAAGCAGAGTTGGGTGCTGAGGGAGGGAGACACCCCCGGGTTTCCTTCAAGGGTATCCGTGTTTGAGTAGTTGGGACAGCCTGGTCCTTGGAGGAACAGCTGATCAGCCTGTCCCTGCAGTGCCCTCCATGCTGCTCTTGGGCACTGCTCCCTTTGCTGGAACACCATTAAATGGGATAATACCAGGATGAGCAGTTATTTTCCACTAGCAAACAAGGATCAGGGACTCTCTTCCACACACGGTTAATACAACCCCTCCTCTAAACAAATCCAGGACACACTTCAATTCAAAACACACACTTCAGCAGCTGCAGTGCTCCCTGGCCCTTGGTGGGGCTGTGCTTGGCACATCCTTTCCCACATTTCCCTCCTTTCCTGGTCAGTCAGCAGGTGACCACAGCTCGGTCAGGTATCAGATAAGAACACTCCAGCCTGAAATAACTCCCTGATCTCTGCAAAGCACTGGACAAGCACTCTCAGGACAGCAATGCAGGCAGGAAAATGCTGGCTAAGTACACTGAAGACAAATCCTGCCTCTCTGGAATGGCCAACGGGCCTGTAGCCACACAGAGCACAAAGAATTCGTGGGTCTCCCTCCTAAATGCACCTGCTAACTGGAAACTGCAGGATGAACTAAAATGGGAAATTTTCAGAGCCTGATGCTCACAAGGGCAAGAATTAATAAGTTTATGAACAAGTCATTTGTGGTGGGAAAGTAGAGGGGCAGAAATAAACCTCACTCTCTCCAGTTCAGGTGTTGGTCAGCTTAGTGAAATGCTTAGTGCCACTGGATTCCTGCTTTGCTGTAGAGCATGGCCAGGGAATTGCATATGGGCAAGAAGTGAACTACCAGAACCCAGTGGAAAACTTTAGAGCAGGAGAAGTTACAGTCAAGACCCAGTTTTGGGCTTCCTGGGTCAGGCTGTTCTGCACAGCTTAATGCATCCACTTACCACTTCAGTGATACCAAGTGGAGACATCAGGACCTGGCCAGTTTCAGCCCCAATTTCCAAACCCAAGATTAGATGACTTCACTAAATACCCCATATACAGATCTGAAACAAGCTCTTAGATCTTCTGAGACCCCTCTGTCAGTCCCCACATCCCATTTGTTTCACTCTGTGATTTTAAGTCCACTGAGGAAGAGTTCTCAGTCAGCACTCTGGAAAGTGCTGAGCTCTTCCCTCTCATGTTTTACCTGCTTTGGGATTTGGTTTTAACTCCAGGCTTTCTTGATCCGTTGCATCCAAAATCTTGTATTTGCTTTTTCTTTTGGATTTTCCTTTCCGTCTAAAGGGGAAGTAAAAGGAATTAAGAGCCAGTCCACTTCTGAAAGAGCCAGAAGAAAAACAACCCTGATCTTCAAAGCTAAAGCACTTGCTATTTAGGATTATGCTCACATTACAAAGTGAAACATTAAGATGTTGCTAAGTTGCACATTTATAGGTTAATCCAAATTTTGCTTTTTAACTGAACCCAGAGTTCTGGGACTTCAACGTTTCACTTGAAACACTTAAGTGACAAACCCCAACACCCCAGGGCTCAGCAGATGACCCACTGGGACAATGGGTTTGAACCTTTCACCTCCTACTGCAGCTACTTGGCTCTGAAGCACGGATACAGGGGGGGTTATGGCCTCAGTCCCACCTCTTGCAACAGCAGATCACCATCCAGGACAAGATTCCCAGGGCAACCACGATGACGAAAGATGCAATGATCACATACAGCACACTCCACTCTGAAAGCAAAACCCCAGAGATAAACTTGCTTTGGCACCTCATCCAGTTGACAGTGTGCATTTTAGGGGACTATTCTAGGGAAAGAAAAGGCAAGGCCTGACCCTTTGCAGAATTAGAGGTTGGGATCCCTCACTGAAGCACCACCAGCTCCCCCTGGGAAACCAGAGGCTGGAAATCCAGCACATGGATCCTCACCAGACAAGTTTTAGTGTGCGTTGATTTATAAAATTTGCTTTCCTGTGGCAGAAAAGCCTCTGTATGGGCATGTCAGAAAAGAGCTGTGCTTTATACAGCCAGAATGGACTTCACAGAATGGAGTCTTCACAAGGGAGGCTCTGAAGAGGAGTCGCTCCCCAACCAAGGAACGAGCAGTGAGAGCAGGCAGGGGCCGTCTCCTTGTGTGGGCACCACAGCAGAGGAACTGGGACACAGCAGGAGCCTGTGTCCCTGCCCACCCTGGGTTCCAAACCCTGCCTTCTCTCCAGAGGTGCCATCCCAGGGTGGCTCACGCACCGCAGTTGCTCTCGCCGTCGCCCATCTGCACCCGCAGGAAGTTCTCCATCCAGAACGGGTCACACACGCAGCGCTTGGTGAAGGAGTCGCAGCGCCCGTGCTCGGAGCAGTTCAGCTGACAGGCTGGGGACCAAAACCAGCAGGGTGAAATGACTCACAGGCGAGGCAAACACGGGACAAGACAGTTCAGTAGAGCCCAGGCCTGTAACACCGGCTTGAATCCGGCCCCTCTGCAGCTCAAACACAGCCCAGCCACAACCAAACAATAAATCAAAACATAAAGCACCTGGGCCTCGTGCCAAACTAAAATGTCCCACTTTGCCAGTGACACAACACACATTTTGCCCGATAAATCCTGATTTTGATATACAAGTTATAGAATTTGTGTATTTGTCGAGTCAATGTTTTTGAACAAGGTTTTGATTTTCCCATTCAAACCCAGCCCGTGAGACAGACAAGAAACAAACAGATCCTTCGGAGGGACCAAACAGAACTGAGAAGTGGCTTTTGAAGACCACAAAATCACAAAATCAGGAAGTACTGAAAATAATTACTTTATATAATTTTAGTTTAAAATCTCTAACTGATTAGCAAATGATCCTCCCAGGACTGTGCTCATAAAAGATAAACAGTGCTAATGTAAAGTTGTAAAAAAAATGACAGAAGGGAAATGTTTCCTGCAGACTGATGGGTGTGCTGCACAGGAAATGAGAGTGTTCACAGCTACCAAGATGGGCAGTTTATTGTTTTCAGGATGACACTCATTTTAGTGGCTGTAGTCCATTAACACTGTTTTAGTTTCATAAATATCAATCCACTTTTGGTTTTGTGAATTCTTATCTTCCCAACAACACTACAAGTAAGCACATATAATAAGTTGAATAGTGAATATTGATGGAAACCTGATCAGTTTATAGTCTAACAGACTTATTTTCCTGTTTCCCATTTACTAACACAAAAGCTCCTGCAGTGAGTGCGAGTTTGTGTGGGACGTGTGTGTTTTTAGCACCCATGAAGGTCCTTATTCTGTCAGGTGGCTGAGAAGAAGGGAAAAGACATGAGTGTGTCCCCCAGAGACTCTCACTTACTGACTGTGTTGATCTCCAGGGCCCGGAAGATGAGGAAATCCGACTGCTGCTTCCGCAGTTCGTTCTTCAGCGTCCAGGCCACCTCTCGTCCCTTGAATATCTGATGGGGAGGCTGGTTCTGCACAAAGAACACCATCTTCGTGCTGGAAGACACACAGAAGTGACTATCTGCTGCTTCTCCAAACAGCAGGAGGAGAGCCACACTCCCCAGTCTGTCATCAGAGGGACTAATTCAGAATCTCATATTTATTTGAAGGCCAGACTTCTGGCTCTATTTGAAAGCAATAATAGCAGACCTAATCCTACAGCAGAAAACCCTTCAGGACATCTGATCCATTCATATTTTCAAAGCCAGGGTTAGACTGTTTTTTGAGTTTGCACATCAAGCACATCTTTGCATGTTCCTGCTAAGCACCAAATCTCCAAACTTTAAGGTCCTGCCCTTTTCATCATCTCCTCCCTCCCTCTCTGTGGGATCCTTAGACCTTATTACACCTGGGGGCTCATTTACCTGCTCAGCACAGAGCTCCAGCCACTGGCCTGGTCATGGCAGAGACAGAGAGGTAATATTACAACAGAAAGTGCTGGCTCCTCTGTTCTGAGCTCTCTAGGTTTGCATGGACAATGAATTCTGATTTCCCAGCCACATCAGGCCACGTGGACACGAAGGAATCGATACATCTCTGCACTCAGGGAAATGTGAAGTAACAGCAGGTTTATTGCTGACTTGCTGCAGGACTCTAAGCATGTCCCTTAAATCTTCTTCAGTGCTTTAGCCACCTTAAAGCTACTCCACTTTCAGTAAAAACTAAGTGCAATATTGCACTTATTTCAACAGCCTGCCACTGGTGGCTTGTTGCCACCATCCAGGCAGGCAACATGACCCTGACCCACAGCCCTGCCCAGCAGCCAACCTCCATGTGTTTAGAAGAGATGGAGTTTACTGCAAGCCAAATAGCAACCAAAATTAGCTTTCCTTATCTCTTCAAACAAAAAATACACTGGCTTTCAACATTTTATTGTACATTAGATTGAAGTAGTTGTGTAGGAGGCAAAGCTAATGCAGAACTAGTGGAAGGTGTCCCTGCCTGTGGTGGAGGGTTGGAATTGGATGATCTTTAAAGTCCCTTTCAAGCCAAACCATCCTGTGATTCTATAAACTACCAAGTTAGCATGAAGGTGAGGGTGAAAGGGATTGTTACACACCATCTCTGCTGTGGGGTCAGTGTTTCACCAAGCTCCTGCACTAGGCCCTGTTATATCTCCAGTTATAAATCACAGCTGCAGAACATCCTTCAGACATTCTCCACAATTCTCAAAACCAAATCAGATTAGTTCTTATTTTACAGGTTTGAGGGGAAAAGACATTAGCAGCAGCAGTTTTCAAGGACAATGCACCATCTCCAGAGGGGAAAGATACTCAAGACCTGCTTGGCAACTCTGACCTGAGCAGGAATATCAATGTTAAGCAACTCCACACATTCTGATTGTCCAAACTGCTTCCCCAGAGGAAAGAGCCCTTGGTTCACCAAACCCTCTGTGCACCCTCCCAGATGAATCCCACCTCTGCTCAGTGTAGGGCTGGATCTTTTGCACTGTGATGTCTGAGTCCAGGACCCCCAGCAGCACCCCAATCTGCCGGATGAACATCCCCTTCTGCCGCTCCGTCAGCTGGCTGACGTTAACATCCAGGATTATCTCCACAAGGTTGTTTTTCCTGGGATCTGGGGAGAGCACAGATAATACAGATCTTCAGAGTTTCTATTTAACAGCCTGGGTAGAAGGCAGGTTTTTAGTACCTTTCCAGAATGTTTCTGGTTTACACAGCACTACAGAATGGCACTGTAGGGAGGGATGCAAGCCTGACTTTCACAGGTAACATCAAGCAGTGAGAGTCAGCCCCCAAGAACCACAGGAAAATAGAATCACACCCCCAAAGCTTTTGACTTTTACAGTTCTGAGCTGGACTAGACCATACATTTTAATCCCAGTACACTGTATCCAGAGGACTGTAGGCAAACATAGTACAGCACAAACCCCAGACCCACCAGGTTTGACCTCCACTGTGGTCCTTTCTACATCACTCTCTCCTTTGGCATCTGTTACTCTGAGGTGAAATGTGTAGGTCCCTTCCACCAGATTGGACAGGAGGAGGACAGGATGATGGTCTGAGTTATTTAAGACCTCCTGGAAGGCAGAACAAAGTAAGTGTGAGGAAACAAAGGATCAAACTAGCCTTATATATATAATACATATATCTATATATCTCATACTAGTGATACCAGGATATCACCACAAGATAACAGCACAACAATGAGCTTTACATTTCCTCAGGAGCTGCCAGTGCCACCTTGCACTGACTTTTGTGATGCTTTACAAAAGGAACCTCACCCCAGCTGCAGGGCTGCCCTCGTCCCTTGTCCACAAGTAGCTGACAATCCCCTTGTCATCAGAGGACTTGGATCCATCCAACTCCGCCGTGTTTGTGGGCAAGGTGATGACAACATTCCCAGCAATCTTTGCAACGGGAGGCTTGTTTATCTCTAAATAAACAGAGAGAAAGATCTGGTTATGCCCAATCAGAAATTACTGCACCAGATCTCCCATGTAACCCTGAAATCCCTGTCTGACCCCAAGGAAGAGAAGGGAAGCACTGCATGATTGAGCTGAAGGTACATTTCCTCCAGAAATGGTAAACCTCTGACCCAGGGAAGTCCACTTCAGTGCTCTCCACAGTATTTCCCCCCATTCCTCACTCTTACTGTGCCTCTGAACACAGGTTTTGCTGAACTGCCCAGAGACTTGAGCTCTGCTCGTGGCTGACGTACCTTCTTTGACGATGACGTTGACGGAGCTTTGGCTCTGCAGGTTCCTCTCATCTTTCACTGTCAGAGTGAACTCATATGTCCCAACCTGGAGGCCTGTGACAGTGGCAATGCTGCTGTTGGCATTCTCCAGCTTCACGCCATCTGGACCCCTAACCAAAGCACAGGGGGGTTGTTCAGTTTTTGACCTTTTTCAGGGGTTTTGATCAGTTTAAACTTTGCACAGAGCACGGGAGGCAGCCTCACTCCAAGCAGGAGGCTCAGGCTTAAGCAGAGCTTGTGGGGATGCAAACAGACAGATGGCTGGAAATACAGTGTCCATGACAAAAAGCAAAATCATGTTCTCCAGTTACAGCAAGATAATCCAAAGAGTAAGTGCAGCATTCAGAACAAAAAGCATAATTTCTGGTGGTTTAACACAAAAAGTGGTTCGTTCAGAAAATTGGCTCATGAACTGCACAATGAGTCAATTTTGTAAAGAAAAGGTGTAGAACAAAAATAGTCCTTCATTTATAAGAGCTTTGCACAGACTTTGCATTAGCAAACAGAAAAAGCTACTCAAGTTGCTCATAGGCTTTTTTCTGAATTCCCTAAAGCATTTCAGGGAATTTATAGTCTGAAGGGAAGCACAACAATGAGAAGAGAACACTGCAAAAGCATCAAACAAACTGCAAAAGCATCAAGTTCGGAGGCTCTGCAGTTCTTGGATTACAAGAGTCAGTCTCTCCATGAGACCAAGATCAAATTCCACTGCTGTGAAGAACATGGTTGAGCCACAACCACAGTGAGAGTGGGAGTCAGGCCTAGAGATGAAGGCAAAGCTATTTCTCATGCTCAAACAAAACTCCACCTCTCTGCAATCAAACATAAATCCTTGTCTCATTCAGGTCACTGGCAAAGCTTGTCAGGCCCAATGTGACTGGGACTGAACACAAGGGAGGTGTGTGGGGGTGTGTCCTGTTTGGAATGAAAGATTTGGACACACAAGAACATTCTGGAAGGTGACACACACCGTGTTTTCTCCCAGAGAAAGGAGACTATCTTCTGGTCATCTGAGCTCTTGCTGCCATCTAGAGTGGTGCTGTCCACGGGAAGAGTCAACTCTTTATCTGGACCAGCATCTGCCTTTGGGGGCTTGTTGTTCTCTGAAAGAGGATGGGATATTTTTCATACACATGCCATAAAGGTGGAGCTTTAAACCCCTCCATTAAGAGTTTTTGCCATGATCCCCAGTATCTCTCTTGCCCACCATCTCCTACTTCAATAGTGAGGTTCAGAAGCAGTGAAGAATTCCAACCAGCATTCCATTCACACATGTGCAGTAAAACGAGACTGAAATCTAGCTATTCTGAATTGTGCTCTCACTCTCTAAGTACTGCTCCACTTTTCCTGCCCCTGTCCCAGGACTTAGCACTGTGGGTAGACACAGCTGCTTGGAAATATAATCCTGCAATTATGGTGGGATAACATCAACTAGATTACATTGTGTAAAATAAGAGAACAGCCTAGAAAGGCAATATTCCTAGAAGCTTTCTTTAGCTCATTTAGCAGCAATATACCAGCCCAGAATGGTCCTAAATTAGAGCAGCTTTTCTGAAAGCAGCACAGAGTTACCATAAGATCTAGAGTTTGCTGGCAGATTGTTGCTCACCTCTAACCCCTGGAATGGAAGCAGCAAAGGCAGGGAAAGGCAGCTTACCTGGCTGGACTATCACAGTGACCTCTGCAGTGGACTGGTGGCCAGCAGAATCAGTCACTATGAGCTGGTAGGTGTAATCACCTTCCTGCATTGCAGAGAGCTGCAAGACTGGTGTCCTCACCCCCTGAGAGAAAACATATTCATGGATTAAAAGCAATTCTCACTCAGAAGACTCTGATTCTAAAATAACTATTACCAGCAGATTCCAGGGGGTTATTACCAACTCCTGCTATGGGGGCAGGAGACTGTGCCACTTCAGCATGCAAAACTCTTACAGTTGAATTTATGCACAGCTCCAAGGACACTGCTGGGGGACATAACAAGAGTAATGCCATACAGGCATTCAGGCCTTTTGGGATTCAACAGTTCCCAACTCCAGCAAAACCTCTGGGGAGCCCTGTGCAAATCCCACACACTGTGAACCCAATTCATGGACTTTCTTATTCTATACATTTGGCAGTAGTAATAATCTTTAAAAGAAAAATGATGACAAGGAAACAAGTTCCAGCATTTACTGTTGAGGACTGAGGAGTGTCTGGGCAACATCAGCAAAGTTTAGACTGCAAGATTCAATTCAAAAGTTCCCATCTCTCTCAATCCTCCTTCTTCAGCAGGATTTAAAACTGCACTGCTGAAGAAAGGAAACAGGGTGCCAGTGAAAATCAGTGGCTAGGTTGGTACACCAGCTCAGCCAGGAAGCCAACACCAGCTTTGTGTGGGTTTAATTTTAAGGATATATTTAACCACCATGTGCTTGCTCTGTAGGATTATGAAAGCCACTTGCTGACAGTCAACTAAAAATGGTTTGATCATAAGTAAAAAGCCAGTTAGTGAGCAATCCAGGTGGAACAGAGCAGACCTGCACTGACCTGCATCTCCATGACCTTGCCCTTGCTGTTGGGGCTGAGCAGCCACTCGTAGCTGACGATGCTGTGATCGTCCGTGCTCTGGTTCCCGTAGAGCGTGATGGAGTTCTGGGGCAGGGTGATCACCTGGTTGGGGCCTGCATTTGCCACAGGGGGATAATCCACTGCCTTGTTCACAGTCAGGTTGGCAGTGGTGGAGTTGCTGGCACCATCTGAGTCCACGACTGTGAGACTGAAGAGAGGGAAAAAGAAAAAGCAGTGAAGGGTCGTGGTGAGCTCAGTACACAACACTGGCTGGGGTTACCTCAAATGCAACACAAGAGTTAGGACTTAAGATACTTTTAAAGGCAGGATAGTAATTTTTTTCAGGAGTGAAAAAAACCTGTAGTTTGAGGCCATTTTGCTTTTTCTGAGTAGAAACTTCCCCCAAATGCCCAGTTATCAAGCCTCAAAATGATGCAAGAAATTCAACAGTCACATCCATCTCTCACTTGAAATCCACCAAGCAGTTCCAAGGTGAGACACAGAAGTTCTTTACTAATCCACAAGTGGCCTGGACACAGCATTTCTCCCCCCTGGTAGAATGGTAGCACAAAATAGAACTGTTTGTTGCTAAATCTACTTCTGAACATGGATCTGATTGGTTCATATACCAACTGCTCAGAAGAAAACAGTGTTCAGTTATAGGTACACTGGTTTATTTCAAACAGATCTGCTATGCAGTGATGGACATCACACCAAAATGCAGGCCCAAAGGAAAAACACAGAAACAAACACAAAAATCAGCTGCTATCTATTGCATAAAACCATTAGGCCTTGTTCACTTATCTGGGTCAAACACATTGCATTTAAAAACTGGATTTGAAGACTGCATTTCTTCCTAAGCCTTTACCCAAAGAGTTTAGATTTGACATTTCAAGAGACATTTTGCAGCCTGACAGACCATTCCTTCCCTTCTGCCTTCATCTTAAACCAGGGCTACAAGTTAAGAATAAGAAGTAGCTGGACAGCTTATCTCTCCTGAAGTGAAAAGCAACAAAACTCTACCTGAAAGTGCAGGAGCAGAGAGGACATCACAAAATGGAGTTCTCTCCCTGTTTTGTACTGGTTTTTTTCTTTAAAAACCAGATGAACACTTCAGGAATCTCATCCATTTTACTTTCAGGAGATGAGAACTGTTGACTGTCGGGTGTGACCTACCTGAAGGTGTAATTGCCAGGCACCAGGTTGGTCAGTGTGAGGATGGCAGTGTCACTGGAAACCTTCTCCTCCCGCAGGGGACCCTTCAGCTCTTCCCAGTGGTAGCTGACAATTTTATCATCATCAGTGCTCTCTGTTTTAATTATGGAAGAAAACACACATACAAGGAGCTGGAAAATGTTGCTTCTCAGACCCCACATGGTCAGTCTCTACTTCAGTCCTGGGCTTAGTGGGCAAAGGCATTTTTGGTCCAAGCCCAGAGTCTCTGTTATGCTCAGACAACCTGAATTTATTTCAAGAAACTCCTGAAAAGCTCCAGTGCAGGCCAGGATTACTGAAGGTGATAGCTCAGTAACTAACATGTCTGAAGCTCAACGCAAGAGCCCAGTAATTCTGACGGGCAGTAATTATTTTTTTATTCTAAGCAGCAACCTCCAGAGCTTTTCCTTATTTAGGAGATTGGCTCAGGTCAGTGCCCTTCAAAAGGGAACACAGAGAGGTGTTGTCATGTGTGTTCCCCTCTCGTGGCAGGACAGGTTGATTCTTTTCCCTGAACTGTGTTTGGGAGTGTCACAGCTTCTCTTAAACTTTGTGCAAGGGGCCAGCCCAAAACCAAACACAAACCCCAGCCTTAAAGCTGCTCCTAAAGCTGCAGGTACTCACGGCTGCCGTCGATTAGAGTAGAGATGGTTGGCAGTGAGATCTCCTGGAACTGTGGGGACACGATGGCAACAGGAGGCTGGTTCACCCGGGGCTCTGCAACAACAACAACAACAACAACCACCACCCAGCTTCACCAGGGCACTCCAGGCCCATCCCAACAGACAGCCCTGCCAAGGAGCTGCACAACTACCAGCGATGTGATTCATGCTCTCAGCAAGTTCTACACCAGCCTGGGCAGTCAATGCCAGCAGAAGGGATTTAGAGCAGCAAGGAGGTGAACTGCCACCACACCAGGGCTCTGGGAAAGGAGGCACTGCATCAGCTCGCCCATACTGGGTCAAGCAGTCCAGTACAGGCCATTCTAACAGAGCAGCACTTGCAGCTTCTTGCCAAAGTCTGGTTGCTGCTCTGAAAAATGAATGGTTTTGCTGCATGCTGCCAGCTGCAGGGTCACTGCTTATAAGGAAAGGATCATTCACAGCACCCAGAAGGCCAGCCATGCACTCCTGCTAATTTAGGGAGTGCAAGAGCCCTTCTTTGCCCACAAAGGTGGTAGAAAAAGAGTTGTTGTGCAAAAAAAAAAGAGTTGTGCAAAATAAAGGGGTTTTACTGCAACCTGTGGTTGTCTCTTTACACAGGCCATCTAAAAAGTGAGACAGTCAGCACAAGCTCCTGTATCTCCATCAGCTCATCTCCAAACCACGTCTTACAGTAAGGAATGAAATTTGACTATGGTTGGAAATGATATTCCTTACTGGACAGGGAAGAAAACAACCTCCAAAGGAGCTTCAAAGCTCTGGCTTCCCTTCAGTTTTCGCGGCTGCTGCTGTGAGGTTTTTGCCAGGTTGCAGTTAGTTTTTATGGAAGCAGTGGCCCTCCAGGGTGAGGTGTTTGCTGAGCACTTCTGTGTCAGTATTTCAGCTCTTTTATTGACTGGCAGGCCTGATGCAGTACAGCAGAAATACTGTGTGTTACCAACAGCTTCCCATCTCGGGAAATGACTTAATAAATATATATATACACTGAGTTGAGAGCACAATGAGTTTTCACTACGTTAAACCACAGTCCAGTTAAATAAGAAAACTCCATGACACCAATGTCATGGCTTGCCAGAGACAGGTGAAGTTAAGGAAAGATTCAGTCCCCCCACTCACTTGGGTTCACTGTTACATTCACATATCCCTCTCCGTGGGCGTTCTCCCCATCCACCACGACTTTGAACTCGTACAGACCAACTGTCAGCTGGAAGCAAACACAAAGGATTATTTACCTACAGGTTGGGAACACCTTGTCAGGAGCTGTGGGAAGGTCAAGTTCCTGTGCTTTGGCACAGGAGCACCCAAGCAATTATCCTTCAGCCTCTGCATGCACAGCAAAGGATGGTTTCCAGGCCAAAATGGTATTACACATGTTTTAGTTCACAATGGCTATGCAGAAAAGACTCATATTTCTCTCTGCCATGGGATTGTCAGTCAAGCTTTATTTTCCAGCAACAACAGGCAAACAGAAGAGAGATAACAGAGATTAGTTCAGGTTGTCTGGCTACAGGGATCTGTACTAGCAGATTGCATTTGAGATGAGAAAGGCAGCATGTAAGAAGAAAATCTCTTCTTGTGTGTTTTTATAAATGAAAGTGTTTCTTCTCTTCCTTCTATGAGCCAGTGACCCCTTCCCCACTCACTGCTGAGCCAAAGGACCAGGTGTTGGCCAACAATCATGATACCCTAAAGGTTGAAATCCTGACAGAGAGAGGCACACTCCTTTTGAAGGGCTTTGCTCTGCATGATATCCTGACTGAAGCCTGTAGGTTTTTTTTACAGTGTAGCAGAACCCAAGATGCTCAAATGAATGTCTCAAATACAGAACTGTATATCCACAGTACTAAAGTCATTTCCTTGTTAAGAATCCCCGTGTGCAGGAACTGGCAACCCTTTCCCTGGTGGACCTTTTCTAAGGGCAGAGCCAGGGACATGCTACAGGATATTCCACTTATTAATGGAAGCAGCAAGTTCCCTTTTCAGGGGGCAGTACAAGGCTCAGACCTAACCAGACCAGCACACAGTTCCAGGAACATTCCCACCCCTGTGTCCCTGCTAAATTGTGCCATTTGTGTGCCTTGTCACACTGCTTGTAGGCAGCTTGTTACATCCTGAAATCAATCGATTCTTTCCCTCGTGCCAGATCAATCTCCTTTTTTTAAGAGCCTTAGAAGAGGGCTCACAGTCAAATGTTGGCTGCCTGCCCATCATGCAATTTCCTATTCATCCTGAAATCCCATACAAGTCTTTTCCTGGCTGCCAGGGTCCCCATCTCCTCCACTTGGCATTTAACACAACAAGACACGAAGAAGCAAAAGCTTTACCTTAGACAACTTCAGGGTCTGGGAATGCTTCCCTGCCATTTCTCCACTGTAGTCTTTTGGATGAGTAATCAATTCCCACTCATAGGAATACGTGGTTCCTTAAGAAAAAAAAGGGCCAGATGTTTATTTTCAAAGCCTGCCTTTGTGCCATGCTAAAGAACTGCAAAGGTATTAAACATTTACAAGGCACATTCTGCTGCACTATGGAGAAATGAGACAGCTTGGAGTTTGGGCTGTGGCTATTTGGGAATATACCCAGGAAAAGAGACAATCTGTGCTTCTAAACTCATTTACTCTGGAGCCAAAACCCATCTTTCAGCCTCTAAGGCCATAAGGAGCTTTGGAACAATCACAGCTCCAGGATAGTAAGAGAGAAAAGCCTTATCACGCCCTCCAATCCTGCAGACACAAAGTAACACTGGTTTTGGAAGGGGAATGAATCAATCCCTGCTGCTGCACAACACAACCACACACCTGCCTCTCCTCTGCAGCTCCCACTGCCACCGTGGGCAGAGTTAAGATAAGAACTTTACAAATACCTGCCAACAATTTGCATGATGAAATGAGGAGTGTACAGAAATGTGTTCCTCAGCAGGCCAACCCCCCAAAGCAGATTTACCAATCCACCAAACTTGCTAAGACAGCTCAGTTCCTATCAGCAAATATCAAGAATAGATGCTGAAGATCCACTGCTTCCTCACACACCACTTTACAAATGTGCCATCTCCCAAACCTAACGATTTTGCAGCCCCTTCCATTTTTTTGTCTCACTCTTTTCTTTAAGAGGCACCATGGGGCAAGAGCAGAGAACGAAAAATTTCTACAGCAAAGCGTTCTTTGACAAAAGACATCCTCAAGGCTGTCCTTATTTAATGCTGTATGCAAGGCCTGTTTTCCATTGCACATTGCAAGCCCCCAGCAGGTTCCCAGGGAAGCCTTACGAGGTGGTGGCTCAGGGAGCACGAACGCGTTCAGCTGCACTTCGTTCTTGGGCAGGGTCACCTCCACGCTGTCTCCAGCAGAAACCACCAGTTCCTTCACAGCTGACAGGGACAAACACACAGTTGGAACAGGAACAGGAAAGAAATCACATGCATGCATAAAACCACTCTGGTTTCAGAGTTCATGGAATAAAACCCAGCTAGCAACGGTGTATTTTGTAAACATCCTGTCCCCCAGTACAGCTCCCGTTTCAGGGTTTGCTCTCCTTGTTAATCCAAAAGGGGGTTTATCATTTTAAGAGAAGCCCAAAATTATTCAGTCATCTCTCTCTTTGCAGATACTGAAACGTGACCCTCGGGCCCTGCAGAGGGGAATCTCTTCACCCAGTCCAGCAGGACGGGGAGGGTTTTACCTGACAGGTTTTTGGCCCAGAACTCGGCTGCAGACGCAGCAAGACAAACACTATTTCCAAACTGCAATTCCAGAGCTTCATAAATATATGAAGAATCCACAGAATTTCTTTTCTGAAGAACTGCTTGAGGGCTAAGAGAATTTTTTAAAACCTGCATAGCTGCCACACTGACTATGAAAGCTCAAAAGACAAACCTGGTCCTTTTATTTATATTTTCTTTTCCACCTCTGCTTAGGAATTTTCTTGCCATGCCATTTCAAATAAGCTGACAGGTAGTTTGTTTCAAAAGACTACAGAGTAACCTTGAAAACTATGGCTGGTGACATACTTTTTCTGCTTTTTATTAGCATTAAGGTAACCAGAAAGTAGAACACATTTCTTCTTAAAAGCACCTCTCAGCCTCCTCATCCTCCCCTTCCCTTCCCATTTGATTTATGTTTGTCTTTTTATTACTGGGCCTGGGAATTATGCATAGAAAACAAGAAATTCAAGTGAAAAAAGCTGGGGAAAAAGTCCTTAAATATTTAGCTTTTCTTCCATCTTTATTATCTATTATCTATCTACTTATCTATTATCTATCTTCCATGTTCATTAGCTACTGGAATTAACCATCTTTTTTTCCACCCTCAATTATTGCAGACTGTGGGACATTATAACTCCATCAGTCTTTCAGCCGCAAAGAGTTCCAAGGCAAAAAGAAATCAGATCTCAGTAGGAAAAAATAAAACCAAAACCCAGATAAACAGACAAAAACCCTTGGAAAAACTGCCTTTTACATCATCTTTGCATGGGTTAGCAAACCCAGGAGACCCTGGCTATGTTACCCTTCCAGCACAAGGCAATGAAGATGTTTAAAGTATATTTTCCAGTTTTAACTGGGGTAAGCCCTTAAAAAAAATATTACTTGTTAGCACAAGCAGCCAACGAGCTTCCTACCAAATACATCTCTGGATTCAGTGCTTCCCTTACACTTTCCATTTGTTCCCTTGTAAGGAAAAGGAACCCTAAATTCAAAAGAAATTCAGCTGTGAATACTTCAGCAAACTGGATTAACTGAATTCTGAGCCACCACCCGACCAGCACACACCGTTCCCTGTCCATATTCCATCCCTGCAGGGAGAGCTGATGGCCTGGGTGAGGGAACAGAGCTGCCAAAGGGCATTTTGGCTTTCAGACATTTTCGCCAGTCTGTTTTAGGAAATCGCAGTGTGAACAGAAACATCCCTGTGCTGCAGAGCAGAGCGTGGGCTGGGAGCCAAGCACACTGTTCTCCACGGCTGAGCTGTGCAGTGACACTCCAGGGACACAAAATCACCAGTTACCCCCCCTTGGAGCAGACTTGGAGATTCCAGCTCGACGTGACCAACAGCAGCGTGCCAAGGCTACCCGAAAAACACTGTCCAGGACTCTGCCCTGCCTCACCTCTCAGCTTTCACCTGGGGAATTAAGACATCCCCACCACTTTCCTGCTGTCCTCAGACGCAGATTTATGACACCCAAGTCCCATTCCCAGCCCCCAGGAGTCACTGGAGCTGCCACAGGGACCTCAGTGCTTTCTCCAAGGTACCAGTTACCTCCTGTTTTTCCACACTGCCATGGGTTGTCACCAAACCCTCAGGAGGTGACATCCGCTGGAGCCCTGCGTGTCCTCACCTGGCGTGGTGGCAGCAGTGCTGGGGGACACAGCAGTGCTGCTCTGGGCTGTAGGGACACTGCCATTGGTGGGAACTCCACTTGGCACAGAAGTAGCTGCCTGAGTCTTGGCTGTGCTTTTCACTGGCACGGGGCTGACCGTGGGCAGTGCCCCGGAGGGGTGAGGCTGGGCCACAGCACCATCCCCGGGCTGCCCAGGCTTCTCAGTCTTCCCTGGGGATGTCAAGCCCTGGGCCACAGGACTGGAGGACGTAGCCACCACTGATGGTTCTGGTGCAGATGTTCCTGGGTGGACCTGTAGAGGAAAAAGTTGTCTTATTTTGACTTGAACATCAAATGTCAGTTCTAAGTTGCCCTTCACCTCCTCCACACTTAGGGAGGCTGAAAAGTCCCTCATTTGTTTTTCCCAGAAGCAGGATTTTTTACTGCTTCCTTTTCTGAACTGTTTCTCCATGTTATGCCTCCACAGCTAACAGGACATTTCTAGCTCAGCTGAACACCAGTTAACACCACATCTGACTACAGCAGTACCAAGGCTGCTGATGTGGCAAATACAACAGAAGATCCATGTTCAAAAGTGCAGCGAGTGGAGCTAAGAGAACAGAGAGGTGGGATAAGGCAGACCCCAAAACCAGGGACCAGGAACTGGAGTTCATTTATTTTGGCTGTGATCTCCTTTTCCCAAAGCTGTGCAGTTGGCCAGCACGAGGCAGGAGGATTGCAATGGCATTTTTATGTAATAAGGGGATCGTTGCAGCAAGAGGAAATTTATTTCCGAATCCCTCTTCAAAGCAAGGTGACCCAACACAGCTCCCTGCCTGCAGGCCCCAGGGGATGCTGCTGGGCCAGGGAGTGCAGCTGGAGGGCACAAAGTTTCCTCACGTCCCCACAGGATGAGCCACTTGATTGAAAATGATCAGAGTGGCAGCAACAATTTCCTTTCTCTCATCAGAAAATTCCTTTTACGGGACCTAGCCCCATTCCAGTTCCTTGCCTGACAGGCAATGCTCCTGACAATTTACCCTCCACCACGAAGTCCATGTGTGTAGCACATTTCACTGCTCTAACTCTATTTTGAGAACATCTGCTAAATATTTAAAATGGAGCAATTTACCATCTTTGACTCAGAAAGTGTTTTGGAGCTGAATTTCCCACCACTACTGCCCATTAGAGGAGTGATCAAAAGCTCATTTTGGAGGAAATACTCTCAAGCTTGTTGGCACTCAGTCCAGGAAACAGGAACTGGGAAAGCACTTGAGCCCATGGTGGGCAACATCCTGGTCAGTAAATGGGCTGGGCTTTAGAAAACACTAAATGTTGGTTGTAAAAATAAAGCCGTGGTGCCCACACTAAGAAACCACACCAGGAGCAGCAGGGAAGGCACTGAAGGTTTCTCTGCAGGTTTGTTTTTCCTTTCAGCCTTGGGTAAATCATTTTCTCTTGCTATATTTCAGCTCACTTTCAGTCTAAGACTTTAAACCAATTGTTTGATTAACATCTGAGCTTTATGAAGCAACAAACCAAACATTATTTGTTAGTATTACAGACACAAGCTGTTTTTCTTTATTTGGTTACTTGTTAATGGGCTTCCTTTAACAAAAGTGTGGATTCTCTGGAATCCATGCAGGCAGAGTCTGGCAGGCTGCCCTGCATGGGCAGCCTCAGGGCAGCTGGCTGTCCCAGGCTGTATCATCTTCCACCTACCCTTAACGGGCCAGCTCAGGGGACTGACTCCCTTTCACCAAGATAAAGCTGGAAATGGCTGCAGGACAAGAGGGGAACAGCCAGGCAGGAACTCAGACACACGAGACAGACTCTTTAGGAAAGGCACAGGAGAATATCTCCATGATTTCTCACCACTACAGAACCTTAACCCTTTTCCTTCTCAAGAATCAACCCAGAAGGGTCACAAGAAACACAGTCACAGACACCACACTGGAGGCCCACATCCACCCACTGGTCACAGCAGAGTCCCCACTTTGCTTGGTAATATTTCCAGTGAGCTGGAGGCCTCCTTAACTAACTCCTAATGCCTAAAACCCCCCCACTTTACAGTTAAGAGAGATCCTCTTCCTTCCAAAAGTCTCAGGATGAATTGACAGCCAAATGTCTGTGGAGAGCTGGAATTAGATAAGCTTTGCCTGGGGCAACATAACAGTCAAAAATGCCTCTAATGCTTTCGAGCTGAGACATTTCTTATCTTTGCTCCATAACTCGGAATTCTTTAAAGCAAAGAACAGGATTTCATTCTTGGGGATAAACAAGAAGGAGACTAGAAGTTTGCCAGCTGTGCTGTCTTATTAGCTTAGAAAATAGAGAGGAGTAGCACATTGGCCTGAGTGAATGTAGACTGTTGATTCCAACCCCTAAATGCCTTTGGCCTGGGACAAATGACCTGATCTCCTTGTCTAAGAGTGCTGTGTCTGTAAGATGGACTAGAGTGGGATGTGCATCAGAACCCACACTGAGCCTAGGTTATTGGAGAGAAAAATACCTGTGTGCCAGAATTTTCTTTTTTTTTTTTTAATTTAAATGGGCCTGGTCTGAATTTACAAAATAGGTTCTTTTTCAGCTTAGATGGTTCCACACCTGTGAAGACACTTAAGACACAAAAGTGTGGGTAATGTCACAAACCAGTAGAGTTAGTGCTGGCAGTGAAGAGAGACCTTTCCTTGTTCCTCGTGGACTAAAAAGCACCCAGCACTAGCAGGAATTGTGACAGCAGGAGCCCAGTAGTGGGTTTGATGTGAGGGCAGGAATGAGCTCTGGCTCTGTTGCAACACTCCTGGCTCCAGCCTTTCCCAGTGTGCCTGCAGAGCTGCTGCAGTGCTGCTGCAGCCCTGCTCACCAGCAGTGCTGCACTTCAGTACTTCTCCTGACAGGCTGTTAAATGTGTTGCTATATTTTAAAATCGACAACTAATTCTACAACGAGGCAGAAAAAAAGCGCCTGGAAAATGTCACTTTAAAGGAAAAGCAGAGATTTCTCTTCCTTAGTTAAAGGCTGATGATGCACTGTGGTTTATCCTGGTTCCAAAGAAGGGGTACAGTAAAACCACAAATTAATGCTCACTGCACATCAGCAAAGCCATTGTGGATGGCTGAGGAGCAGAACTGCAAGAGCAAAATTAAACCCACAGGGCAATATTTTCCCCAAACTTTCCCTTGCCTTCTCCCTGCGTCTGTAGGAGCAAAGGAAAAGATTTGCCTTCCACACATTCAATGCTCAGCAACAGGGAAGAATATGCACATTCATTTCTCTCTCCCCTGCCAGGGAGGAGTTAAGAGCCACTTGGATTTCAAATGTCCCTTCCCACTTCAGGTGTTTGATGCTCCCAGGTACGAACAGTCAGTATGATCCAGAACTCTCCCCATCTTCCAAACCTTCCCAAAGAACAGAATTAAACACCCAGCATTCACCTCCATGGACTGGGTCAAATTCTCCTGATTTCAGTGTGTGTGTAAATTTATTTTGCCCCATAACCAACCCAACTTGGAAAGCCTCCCTCCTGCCAAGGCTGGCTGTGTCCCAAGAACACAGCCTCCAATGTTATATCCTTGGCCTAAATTAAACTGCTCCTGGATCAGGAGTGCAAGGACAGCTGCAGAGCTGGCTTTGTATCTTGCAGGTAAAGTTGGATGGTTCAATAATCCAGGAATTAGCCCAGGTGGATATTTTAATTCTTCCACCTCCTCAAAAACTCTGTCCTAAACCTTAAAAATCTGACTGCCTAGAATTCCATCACAGTCAATATATTTTAGTAAGTGTTTATTTTGATGAAACCTGCATTTTGTTAAGGGATATGGACTTTCTTAAATGCAAAAATCATCAGGGAAAATAAAAACCTTTCCCCAGCACACATCCAACAGTGCACACCAATGACAATGGGAGCACTCCCTAAAGATGGGAAATCCTGGATACTCAGCAATATTCAGAAACATTCAGAAACAGATTATTCCATGTAATTTAATATTTGCACCCAGTTTACTAGACAGGCACAGGACAGTAATAAAGCAACTCAAGACTGTAATGCTGACAGGCAGGGAGATAAAACAGCCATTACCCAAGAGCAAGAGAAGACATCTGAGAGTGGCTGCAAAGAGACTCCTCACACATGTAACAGCTGAGAGAATGGGGTCACCCTGCACAGCTCAAATATTAGCAGGAGGAAAGAACAGGGAGGGTAGAAATGCTGCAGCATTGCAGGGGAGAGAGAAAACTGAGCTCTTGAGTCAGCCCCAAGTGCTGTGGGGTTCTGGAAAATCAAACATTTGTGAAGTTTTAGAGCCTGATTTCACACAGCACCCAGGCTGCCCTGGAGCTCTGTCCCTTGGCTGCTGGCCACATCCTGCTCCAGGGTGGTGGCTCAGGCCAGTCCCAGCCCTACCTGCAACCAAGGCTTGAATAAAGGGGGAGAAACAAATTCAGTCACACCTCCAGAGCCAGAGGCATCAGGTTTGTACAGTGTCAAGTCCTTGAAACACGGCAAAAGCTATTTAAGGAACAGTTTCACCAAGTAAAATTCTTTTTACTTCACCACCACGAGTGCACGGGTTTTTTTGTATGATAAGGCTCAAAAAGTTACTTACAGATGTAAAAATACAAACATCACTTAATTCAAATGTGCCAAATTCTCTTCAACATAGAGATTTACTGGCTTAACACCTTTGTGTGTCTGCAGCAGAGACTAAACTGATTTCATTCACCCAGTGCCAAGGTAAGCTTTGCTGGATTTGAGAAACTGAAGCACTCTTCAAAAAGAGAACAAAAAAGTTGGCAGTAAGAGGACAACTCCAGTGAGCAGACTGACATCAAAGTGCACTGGGAGCTCATGCATGAGTCTATAAAATAATATATTTAACTGCCTCATTTCAGCACTCAAAGGAAAACAGCTTATTTTATTGTGTGGGTCTAAAGAGGAACTTTGACAGGTAACAGTTTATAACTCCCAGACACTTCCCACTGGCATCACATCCCACCTTTTCCTTCTCCCCTGGCAAGCATGTTGTGTCTTTACACAGAGGATAAGCATTATCATGGACCCCATCTCCCCTCACCTTCCCAAAGACAGTTTATTCCAGATAAGAAAAGGGGAGGAGGGGAAAACCCCGCCCTCAAAAAACCAAACAAACCCCCAAACTGTTGGCCTTGCCTTGTTGAGAGAGCACAGGTATCCTGAGAAGGTATCCCAGCACTTGGGCCCTTTCCAGTCAAAGTCTCCCTCCAGCCAGACAATTGCCCCAGGCAGCCCCAGCAACCACACTCACCTGGGGCACGTCACCGTCGCCAGCCCTCGTCCTGTTCACATTATTGCTCTTGGGAGGGAACGGGCTTTTGGGGTTCTGCTTTCTTGGATCCTCCCCATTTTTCAGCAACTCTTGCTTCTGATTTTCTTTCTCAGGAGCAGCTCTGGCTGCCACTAAGTGCCTCAGCACCTGATCCTTCAAGCGCTCCGCTTCGCTCCGGCGGCTGCGGGATTTGCCGCCCGGTGCTCCGGCTGTAGCCCCGTGGCTGGAGCTCACTGCTGGATCCCTGCTCAGGAATTCCACCCTGCCACCCGCCAGGCTCCGCTTCTGGAATGATCTCTGCAGTCCTTCCTTGTCCCAGTCCAACCACGTGTGAAACACGGTCTTCGCGTCACCTTCCATCCGAAGGTCTGACGAGGGCTCTGTGCTCTTTGATTTCTTTAAAAACACCAGAGCAGAGTCCGACAGGCCGGTCCTGCTGGGCTGGCACGTGCCAGGCAGGGTGCAGTTCACCTGGATGCACATGTTTTCCAAGAACCAAAGGGCATCACAGGTGGGGCGCTGGCAGCAGGCGGCCTGGCAGGACTGCAGGGTGTGGAACCCTTCCAGCAGCTGCAAGTGGTGATCTGCCCACGATCTCAAACGGCCACCAAGCAGGATCTTCCCTGGCTCACACTTAGATCTGTTCCACTTTGCCTCTGGGAAATGGAGGGAAAGACAAACACACAATTCTCAGTCCTTTAAAGCAGTGGACAATGGATTCTCATCACTCGTGCCAAGGGGAATTTAGGGCACTGGAGTAACGTGGTAAAGAGGGTACAGGAGAGGAAATGGGGCTTCTCAATCTACATCTGGCCTCAGGATCCAGTAGTTACATGAGGTTTTAGGTAACAATCTGCTGCTCCCACCTCAGGGACCACCACCCTTCCCAACAGCAATGGAGCTACAGCATCTACAGCAGAAGTGAAGACAGAAACACTCCTGTCTCAGAGGAGAGTGAGGCACAGGCTGAGCAGGCCGAGGTCACACAGCAAGTTCAGAGCCAGAAACTGAACCCAGAATCCCAAGTGCAGTTCCTCACTCTAACCAGCCTTGCCTCTCTGCCCAAAGCCTGCCTTGAAGGAGAACTCTGGAAACAGTGGCACAGGTTTGCTGCACAGTACAAAGGCATTTTTAACTCTTCCATGCTGATATCTGAGAATGTGCTTGCTTTGACTGAATTTGCTCCACTCAGGAAGTTGTTCCACCTTCTAGAACAGGGGTCTGCAAGGCATAGCCTCACCACCTGCTCCACCATAGTGTTTCTCATTACAAAACCCCAAACATTTGACATAATTTCTATTAAGAGTCAGGTTACTCCAGGCCTCAGCTCTGCAGTAAAGCAGCAACTGCTTTGCATACGGATTTTTTTTCGTGGTATGAAAATTTAGAGTGCTTGCAGGGATCAATGGATTAAAGGCTTCCAAAATTCAGAGCTCTGCAGATTAAGGACTCCCTAAAAATAGCCTAGTGACCTATGGGACTGTTACACTTGTGCTGTGTTCAGCATCCAAGGGATAATAGGTCACTGGAAGATTAGTTTACAAACCATGTGGCTGGACTGGGAGTAGTGCAGCTGGAGAATATTGCTCCAGATCTGGCTCCCTGCCTGTCAGGAACGGAGTTCTTGAACACAACACAAATGGGAAACTACTAAAATAAAAGTCTGAATTTAAATTGTAATATCCTGATTGAGAATGCACTCAGCATCAGTAACCAAGTCATGGGGGAGCAGACAGGGAACCTCACACCTGAAATGTTGGACTGACAGTCCCTGGCAGCCCCGTGTCACAGGCACTGCCAGGGACACCCACCTGGCACCAACATGATGGGTCTGGAATCAGAAGAGAGTATGGAATGTGTGTGCACACCAAACCCATGTCTATGTACACACACACACTCTCCACACTGGGAGAAACAATAACAAATACAAGAATAACACCATTCCCCTTAATTTCAACAGGATCTTATCCACTCAGACTCAGTTTTGCCTACAAACCTCACTTTCTGTTAAAGGTGAAGCACTGTCCCTAATATATCCTGTGCACAAGGGAAATGTGCTGCTTCCCACACCCCCAGAATCCCTCCTCCTCCTCAACCACTGCTCATCCATCTCTCCTCAGATGTCAGTCTTGGCTCACACTCAAATTAAGGCTTGATACAGAGTCAGTGAAATTCAGTAGCAGTTTCTGGTACCAGGCTTAGAACTGGAGCACACACAGAATGGGGCATATTTAAGAGAGAAATGTTCCCAGGGAAGATACCCCTTGTGAGAAAATCACTACCTAACACAAGTATTATATTTATTCCTCTAAAATGTAAGGCCTGAATCCCTATAAGCATCTCCTCAACGTGCCAGAGCCACGACTTAGCCCAGATGACACAACAGTACCACGCTGAGAGCATTCTGCTAAAACAAGATTTGAGTAATATTTTGACCAGATTTCATTTCCAGAACTCTGCTAATGCCCAGCTGGGATGTGTTTATTTGAAATTAGCCAATATAGTTTCTGAATTGCTGTACACAGACAGCTTAAAACTCAAATAACTCTCAGGAATGACTGAACCGAACAGACAACTCCCAACACGCCAGCCCAGCATTCCAGAAGTGCATTTTCCACAGAACTCTATGGATTTTCACTTCTCATTTTCAAGTTTCATGGTCTTTGGTGGGCATCAAACATTCAGACAGCTTTAAGTGCCACGGCAGAAGGCAGAGCTCCTGAATCTACACTTGCACTTCATCTCTGGAGAGCGGGAATTTAATTTAATCTCTGAAAAGCAGAAATGTCCCCGAGGACGAGTTCCCCCCTAAGCCCAGCACCACACAAGTCACAAGACACACACACTGTGGGTGTGCTCAGTCACTTCTTCATATTGGTTTTGTCCTATCAGTGCAGAAAACACTGCTCTTCCCAGGAACTCAGGAGTTCCTGTCCCAGGCACGCAGCTCCCAGCCCAGCTGAACAGCAGGGGAATGGAACACACAGCTTCTATTAATAAACTCAGGTTCACAGACCTGCTCAGGCAGCTGATCCTGCCTGATATCAGATTAATGATTAAAGACTCGACTCTGTGGACTTTTTAAACCTGCCCCACGTCAGCCAGTTATGTCAACACAGCTCCCCTTGCGTAACTCCAGAGGGCCCCGCTCCTTCCTAGGCAGCCACAGCTCCTCCTCAGCTCCACAGACACAAGCAAGCCCAAAATAACAAAAACTCTGCAATGGAAAAAGTGTCCACATCAGGGCAACTGTGCCCATATAATTATATTTATTCCAGCACACGCAGCAGCCTTAATTTAACGGAACTTTCACTCATTTAAGGGCTGGAGTTGATGATCTCAGAGGTGTTTTCCAACCTTAACGACTCTGTGATTCCTGGTGTTAACTCTCCCAAGCAGAACAGCTCTCAAACACACCAGCATGTTCTGAACACCCTCTAGGAGTGACACAGGAGCTCCAGCTCTGAACTTCCAAGAAATTACTGAGGATAGGAAATGCACACAGGACAAGGTAACACACACCATCCAAGCACACAGTGCTCAGAACCCTTTGCCAAGACCAGGAACACAAATACGTCTTTCCAGGTACTAAATAAGCTTATTAAGGTCACGCAGCTCGTTAGCTTAATTAAATCTGCCACTGGGAACTGTCCAGGAAGGTCCAGTGAGACAACAGGGATGCTGCAACAGTCTGTAGAACACGTCCACATCACTGGGAAACAAAGCAAAATCCCCTTCCCAAACCAAACACCACACAACCCATTAGGAAAACCTCCATCCAAGCCACTAACTTGGTTAGTTACTTGAACAGGAGGTTGCTTACTCAAGTTTGAGCAGGAAATAAAAGAAACAAACAGAACCATTGCCTGAAGGCAAATAAGGATTATTGACACACTGTGCCTGGGGAGAGAGTTAAACATCTGAGGGCCAAAAAACATTCCTGCCTTTCGAAATTGCTGTGAGTGTTCCTTAGAATGTTTTCCAGACAATGCTTTGTTCCATTTGCAAAAAAAATAAGGTCAGGGAAAGCTCTCTCTGAGATACAGGCTACACTTTGGAGAGCTCATTTAGTAACTGGTAAGGGTGAGGTTTTGACTGCTTTTGGTTTAAAAAAAACCCAATGGTTTTGTTTTTTCGTTTAAAACAATCAATTTAAAAAAAAAATCAAAAAACCAAAGCTACAATGTTTAACAACAAACCATTTCACTTTCAGAATATTTTAAACGAGTGAGAGGGATAAATATCATACAGAACCACACGCCCAGTCCCAGAGAGAACAGCAGACTCACCTGCTGAGGAGCACAAGGCACACAGGCAAGTGCACAGGCAGAACAGCTGCACAATTCCCAGCTCCCTCACAACTCTTCCCAGGCAGTGTCGTGACAGGAATCGGGCGCTGATGCTGGACTTGGCTTCCAACCTCTTCTCCATGGCCTCTGTGGGCAGCAGCGGGGTTCTAGAAACACAGAGGGCATGAAACACAAACCATCCCCTGGCAGCTGAAATGCTCCTTCACAGATCCAGCAGTCTGTGGTGGAACAGGAACGTCTAATCTGCTGTGATTAGTCCAGCTGCTGCTAAGGAACTATCAATGTCTGATACCAAAGTGAAATCTGGGCTGGCACAGCTCCCAGTGCTGAGTGCAGAGGGCCTGTCCCTTGTGACTTCCTGCCCCAGACCCCACTTTTCCATCTGATACCACAGTCCCCTGGATTGCAGGCGGGCACTGGGGAAGTTTCAGTTTCAAACATGCCCCAGGAATGGACAGAGCAGCAGCACGAGGGTAACACAGACAAGCCCAGCACATCTGCCAGAGATGTCACCGAGTGTGGTGCTGCCCGGTGCCAGCCAGAAACAGGGACCCACAGCCCTGGTTTGCTTCTTATTGTGCTCCACAGGGCAGGGATCACCAATGGGCCTTTCTGATGCCAAAGGCTCTTTTACAGCCTCGGATGCTAATTAAATGTGTATCACCTCGTTGAGGTACCAAAACATTAATTGTACCATAGGTATTAAATATCACCTACTTTTAAAGAGTAACGGAGCACCATCAGGCACTAAGCTGGCATTAAACCTGCCAGCTCTGAAGAATCCAGGGGGAACGATGTTACAGGGAATGCTCTAACAGCGAACCAGACCCACCAGCGCTGCTCAAACACTCAGAGCCTGCTACACCGCCGGGAATCTCACTGGAACCGTCCTCAGCAGGGCAGGGACGGGCACGGGAGGGGAAACTCCACAGGGGGAGACGCGAACCCGCGGCCGCTCCGCCAACAGGTCCCCGAGGAAACTTTCCGAGCCCCTCCAGCCCCCGGTCCCACACCCGCCCCGGAGCCCCCCTGGCCGGGCCCGGGCCCCGCGGGAGGCGGCAGCGGGAGGCTGGTACGTACCAGGGGCTCATGGCGAGGCGAGGCGGCTCCTCGGCGGCTCCTCAGGCGGGCGCCGGGCCCCGGGCGCGGCTCCAGCGCGGCGGGCCCGGGGGCAGCGCGGCCTCCCGCCCCGCGGCCATGGCAGCGCCCGCGCACCCTCACCCGGAAGCTGAACCGCCACGGCAGCGCGGCTGGGCCCGGCCGTGCGCGGGCAGTGGAGGGGCAGTGCCAGGGCCGTGCAGCCGCCGGTGCCGCCGCCGGTGTCGCCGCTCACTCCCCCGCCGCCCTCCCCGCCGGCCCCGGTGACACCGGGCGGGGCGGGCGCGGAGGCCGCGCAGCCACAGGTGATTTGCCCACAGTTCGGCCGCGGAGGCGGCGGCTTCGGGCACCGCCCAACAAGGAGGCCGGCGGTTGGCCGGCGGTGCGGGGGCGGCGCGCGGATTGGCTGAAGGGGCCGCACGCGGCTGTGGGCGGGGCGCCGCCAGGGGAAGGGCAGGAGCCGGGAGGGGAAGGGCTGAGGGGAGGCTGCCGGGGTTTTACCCCATCCCCTTCCTTCAGCCGCTGCTTTCCGACCATGGCCTCGGACTCTGGGGACGGGCACGCCACGCTGAAGCGGTGCCTCGGTGTGCTCAGGGACGCGAGGAACGACAGCGAGCAGTTCGCGGCGCTGCTCCTGGTGAGGAACCGCGGCATCGCCTCGGGGGCGGGCAGAGGGGAGGCCCAGTCCCCCGCTGGACACCGGAGTGCCCGGGAGACGCGGGCGGATGGGGATTGGGAGATCTGAGCAAGCTGCGTCAGTGCCTTGGGATTCCCAGCAGCAAGGCGAGGGAGCCTGGCCTTGGCCTGGGTGTGCAGAGGGTGGGTCAGAGCTGCCACACTGGAACACCCTGGCAAACCTCTGGATCAGGGCCTGGACCAAGTGCCTGCTCAGGGGATGCTTCCCTGTTCGAATTAAAGCTGTTCAGGCCTCTGATTTGCCCGTCCAGTCCTGTAAACGTGCAAACCCTCCTGCTATTCTCACTCTCACCCCTGGTTTGCCTCGCAGGTGACCAAAGCGGTCAGAGCCGGGGAGGTGGACGCCAGGACCCGCCGGCAGATCTTCGATGCCATCGGATTCACGTTCCCGACCCGGCTGTTGATCTCGGGGCAGCCCCCGCCTGGCTGCCCCCCCCACACCTTCCGCGCCCTCGGCCTCACGCTGCTCGCCTGCTTCTGCACCGACCCGGAGCTGGCTGGGCACTCCCAGGTCCTCAACAAAATCCCCACCTTCAACGAGATCCTGCTTTCCCCCTGCCCCCCCGACAGCACGTCCATGGTGGATGATGTGTACCAGTGCCTGAGCGCTGTCCTGGCCACAGCCAGGGGCCCCAGGGAGCTGGTGGCCAAAGGGACGGTGTCTGCCCTGTGCCAGGCCTACCTGAGCGGCGGGCACGGCTCCGATCGTGCCCTGACGCTGCTCCTGGGGCTGTTGGCCGTAGCAGAGGCCAGGTGCTGGCAGAGGGACGCTCCACAGCTCCTGGCCGTGCTCAGCAAGCTCTCCGGTGACTTCCTCAAGGCTGAGGACATGACCAAGTTTGAGCTGTGTGAGGTTCTGCCTCACTTCATCCCCCTGTCAGCTCCGCTCACGCAGGACTCGCAGGGCTCCGAGTGCCTCCACAGGGTTTACAGAGGGCTGGCTGACATTTTGGGCAGCAAGCTCAGCCCATCGCAGCGGGACCCCGCGCTGAAGCTGGCAGCCGGCCTCGTGCAGGCCTGTGGGGCAGAGTGGATCCCAGCAGGGAGTGCTGGCAGCAAGTTCTTGGCCTTGCTGGTGAACCTGGCTTGTGTGGAGGTCCGCCTGACCCTGGAGGAGCCAGATCCCGCGGAGCTGGAGGGCAAGAAAGAAGTGGTGACAGCCTGCTATGTCCTTATGGAGTTGGGGATCCAGGAGTGCCTGAGGGAAGAGAACCCACTGCTGGGCGAGGTGCAAAAAATGCAGCTCATGAGGATTATGGAGGAGGCATTTGGAGCTGTAATATTCTACCTGAGACAGGTAATGCAGGGCTTTGAATGAAAAGCAGGTTTTGGGGGTGCCTCTTGGCCCACCGTGGCTTCCAGACCTGTGGTAGTTCGATGCACAGTGACCCTAAAGTGTCACTTTGTTTTCTTCATGCAGGTTAAACAGGAGGAGCTACAAGATCCTTTCATATTTGCCTCTGTTCGAGTCCTTGGAGCCTGGATGGCAGAAGAAACATCGTCCCTCAAGCAGGAAATCTGTGAGCTCTTGCCCTTCCTTGTTCATTATGCCAGGAAGCTTTTCAAGGAGGGCAGCCCAGCTGTGAGCCTTCCCCAGGCAGAGCTGGGCAGCACCGAGGGCCCTGCCTTACCCCAGGATGCTCTGAGGTGAGTATTTTAAGCACAGAGCTGTTGCATTTTAGCACAGCCCTGCTCAAATATTTTTCTGTTTTCCATTCTCCCCTCAGTGCTGATTCCATGGGGGTTTTTCCCCCCTGGATGGATATAAATGCAGGGCTTAGACCCATTCTACGTCATGCTTCCAATTTTTTTCCCCTTCCAGATTTCTGCTACCTGGTTTTTGCCATCTGACAGCAGAGGACAGGCCCCGGGCCATCCTGGTCTCCCAAGGGGCACCAGCACTGCTGTGTGAGTACTTCCTCCATCAGTGGCAGGTTCTGAGCTCTGAGCCCACGGCCCCAGCACCCCTGACGAGCACTGAGATGAGCCTACAGACCTTGTGTGGGATTTTCCTCAACCTGGTGGTGACTGCTCCGGACCTGGTCAGGTAACAGAGCTGTGGGAAGGAACTGAGCTCTGAGGTTGGCAGTGGGAAGAAAAAGGAAGGTGCCTTGTGCAGTGTGCCCGAGAATCCGTTAACACACCACGCTGAAAAGGGATGTTCCTTTTTCAACCCCAGTTTCATCACATTTTTGGTGCTGCATTTAACCTTGGCATTTTCGGGTGCCTCTGGCTGTGCTCAGGAAATGTCTCGGGGTTTGTCTTCTCTCTAGGCGAGACAAAACCTTTTCCTCCTTGATGGATGTGTTGCTGAAGTCTCTCCCACTTCTGCTGCCCCAGGAGCATCACCTGGTTCTGGCGGCGAACGTTGCCACTCTGGGGCTGATGCTGGCCAGGATCCTCGCAGGCTCAGCAGGTAAGAGGAGCTCCCACTGGCAAAGCCCACATTGCTCTGCACAGGTGGGTGGCCTGGAGAAAGAAAATAGGAGGGAAACTGGTCTGGTTTATCATTGGAAAAGTGACAAACCAAAAATCTGGGGGAGCAAGGAATATGCAGAACATTCGGCAGGTTGATGTGCTGGGATTTAGAGATTTCTAGGGCAGGAGGACATCATCCTGCTCTCCCTGGAAGCCCTGCTGCACACAGACCCACCACAGGGCCCCCCTTTGACTGAGCAAGTTTTATGTTGAGTTACTAATTCCCTTTTTCTCCCAGCCCTTCAGGAAACACAGTCCGCCAAGGAGTTTTTCGGAGCCGCCCTTCGGTTCCTCTCGCAGGCCCACACGGCCCAGGCAGATCCCGGCAGCGACAGCCTGGCTGTGGCCGTGTCTCCTGCCTACAGGAGTGCCTGGGATGACATCCAGGAGCTGTGGTTCCTGGGAATGCAAGCCCTGGCCGGCTGCATCCCGCTCTTCCCGTGGCTGCCACCGGCCGTGCTCCGGGCGCGCTGGCTGGAAGGGCTCTCGGAGCTGCTGTCCCGGGTCTCTCCAGCCTCCCTGGACTGTGAGCTCATCACTGCCTTCCAGGGCGTGCTGGTGGAGCTGGCCAGAGCCAGTGAGCCCTGCAGGGATGTGATCCTGGCCCACCACGGCACGGACTGGGCCAACCTGTACGGAATGGCAGCTCTGGAACAGTGTCTGGCCGAGCAGTGAGGAGCCACCAGCACCCTGGGTGGGAAATGAAGCCAGACACCTGCACGAAGTCTGTTCAGCACTTCTGTGCCAGGTGGGCACAAAGGAAACCATTTCACTGACCAAAACTGGAGTCATGCAGCAGAGCCTGGCAGGATTGGCACTGCCCGTACCCTGATGTGCAGAACTGCTGCTGCCTCAGAACATTTCACCCCTGCTTGACCTGCTGTCAGGATTTCTCTGTAAAAACAGCCTGTTTTGTTATTAAAGATATTTTCTGTCGCTTTGTTTTTTCAAACTCCTCAGTGCTGGGATTTCTTTCTGCATAAGGCCCTGACAGGTTGCCTGCTGCTCCCATTAACATTGTCACAATTTTGTCACAGCAAACCCTGCAGGTTGTCACCTTATTTTCTGTGGGTCCTGCACATGTTAGTAACTTGGCACTACACATAGAACCCTACAAAAGCCAGAAATGGGAAAAGCTTCAATATTTACTGATAGTGAGAATAACTCCCTGTAACTTGAAGATGTTGTGCTGCAGGATGACCCCCACCACTCATATCCACCACTGATACCATCATCCCAAATTCACACCTAGAAAACCTTCCCAGCACCGCTTGCTTTGCCTGTTTTGCCCCACAAAACACCTGCACAAAGCACATCCATGGGGATTTTTGTTTGCTCCCTCTTGCTACCAGGATGGGATGTACAGGGGGAGTTTTCACTCTTGCAAGGTTAGGGGTTCAACCTGCAAAGGGGGTTCCACCCACCTTGGCTCTTTTTAGGGTGTGAAAGTAGAAATGAGTGAATTCCCCTCACTCCCCACACATAAGGAATACTCTGTATTACGGAAGAGAAAGGCCACGTGTACCATGGAGTAAATCACTTTGCAGCCTGGGCTGCCAGCTCCTGGGTGCTCCGTAATCCCGAGGATAACTCCCAGAAGGAGCAGCCGGACCGAGTGGCCGACACGGCTGGCTCCATCCGAGCGGAGCTCCCTGCTCCTGCTTTTCCACCAGGTGTCAGCCGAGGAGTTCTCTGGGAGCTGCAGCCTCGCCGGGACCGGCTCTGCTGCCAGCCCAAGGCGTTGATCAAAACTCCTCCCGGGGCGCTGTGCAATCGCCTCATCAAGGGCTGGCTCTGGCTGTGTTCCTGCTTTACACCATGTTTTTGTCTCATTGCTTTACCAGAGCAAGTGCCTCACACAGCTGGAGAGGAGGCTGTTGCTCAGGGAAAGTATCTTCCTCATGTTTCCAGCTCAGCCCTGACCAGTCAGCACAAGCTGGGACAAAGGCAGGTGCTCCCAGCAGAGCAGTGCGAGCCAAACAGGCAAATGAGCCTCCTGACCTTGGAAAAGAGCAGAACTCTGCGGAGTGTGGGCTGGGAGAGGCTCCCCATCCTGCCAGGAACACATCCCTGCACCACAGGGAAACATCAGCATGTAGGAAGGATCAGGAACACGTTACAGAGCCAGGAAAAAAAGCACCCAAACCCTCAAATCCTTTACCTTCAAGTGTTCCTGGTCCTGTAGCTCTCCTGCCTCTGGTCAGGGTGTGTGGGCTTCCCATCAACAACAGCACTCATTAGTGCTAATGAGAGGTACAATCCATGTCAGCAGGAGGGTGTTCTGTTCTCCCCAGTGTGGTGCTGGGCTCACTCTGGGCAGCTGATCTGGCTTGGCCTGGGTTCATCCCTGCAGGCAGAGGTTGGAGCTCCCACAACACTTGACCAGAAATCCAGCCTGGACCCACAGGATCCCATCCAATACCAACACAGTCCTGACCTGAAGGCCTTTGGCTGCTGGATTTACTGCCCAGAGAGGCTGCCTGGGAGCAAATCAAAAGCCCAGGGAAGTTCTCCAGCTTTATCCCTCCCCACATCCTGTGGAGGGGGGTTTGGCCACCAGCAGGTGCCTGGAGACGAGCCCCCGCCCCTCATTCTCACACTCTTCCATGCAAAGTCCCATCAGGCAGGACCATCCATGCCCTGCCAAAGCTGGAGCCTCCCAGAGCCCCTGATGGCTCATCATATACTCCTGTCTTTGCATGACACAAGACACACTCCTCACAGGCTCCTCCCAGACGACAGAGGAAGGGGTGAGACACCCTCCTTGCCCTGGGATGTTACTGGGCTGAGTGCCAGAGGAGCTCCTTGAGCGACACCAGCACCTTCCGAACCCATTCTCAGACAGAGCACCCCTGAAGGGCTGTTTTCTCTTCCCGAGACTGGGCTCTGACGACTGTGAGCACAGCACGTTCGGGAGGGGAGGGCACTGAGCTGGGGGAGGCCTCTTGCCACGTGGGCACCTCCTTTGGCTCCGCGTGTGCCGCTTGCAGGCCCCGGCACGCCCGGGCGGCTCAGCCCACGCCAGGGAGATGGTGCCCTGGCAGCCTGGCAGAGGCTTCAAAGGCTGCAGGGTGTCCTCAGCCACCCCGAGCCCTGCAACCCCAACCGCAGGTTCTGCCGCTGGCACCCACGGGCACTGATCCTCCGGTGCCAGAGAGGTGGATGTGGCATCACCTAATGCCCCCTCTCTGCCAGAGATCCCAGCACCGAGTGGGATTGCAGCCAGTGCACCCTGAGTAAGCTGTGCTTCATCTCCCAGTGCACTCCCAACACCAGGACGAGCTCTCCAGGAACAAGCTGATCCTTCACTGTGCTCTGACAAGATGGACAAGGCCCCAGAGGAGCAGGCTCACATTCTGTTTTGCTTTGACAGCTTAAATGTCATAACACCATTGCAAACCCAACCATGGCATATGTTAACTCACAGAGTTCATTAATCTCACCCCAAAAGCACCGGCAATAAAATTAAATATGTCATAAGGTTGTTATTTGGCTGCTGCACTGCAGGAACCCAGCACAGCCCCCTCCCTCCTGCTGCAAGATGTAGCTGGATGGTGAGCGTGGAGGCCTGAGCAGAGAGGGGAGTACCCTGTTCCCTGCCCACCCCTCAGCAGGGTCCTAGTCCTCCCCAGGGCCCTGCCTGGCTCTCCAGACCCATAGCAAGGAGCTTCCTTCCCCACCTAGATTCCTGGGAAAGGGACTTGGGAATTGATAGGAGCAGCATGCATTTCCCTGAGGTCTTGGTGGCAGCTGGGCTTCTGGAGAAGAACTGGTCCATCGTTGGCTGGGGAAGAGCTCTGCTCACACACTCCTGCCTCTGTGCTCCCACTGCTCTGCTCGGTTGGTATCTTTGTTGCTGACCCCCAGGAGCAGAGGTTGCTGCCTCAAGCCCCTCACATGCTCCTGGAAGTGCCAACACACACATTGATCTCCTGGGAAGGAGCTCTGGGACCTTTGTTACAAAACCAGTTTTTCAGAGATTTCTGGCTTGGGTGCAAACGCAACGAGTGGTCCCTGGGTGGGGACCTGGCCCAGATCCACAGAAAATGCTCCCCATCGCAGGGGGGCAAGGGGGCAGCTCTCGTGTTGAGGACCTCAGCAGGATCATGTCACTGTCAGCAAACACAAAGGACCTTTGGCAAAACACAAGCACAGCTGGATAAAGAGCAGGTAGTGAGGAGCCACGTTTGAGTGTCCTGTGCTCAGGTGACCCCAGCAACTGCTCTGGCCAGGCTGAACCAGTAGCAGAACCAGGCAGCTGCTGGGACATCGTGTGTGCAGCCCCCTGTGTAACAGTCCTGGGCCCTGCCTGGGGCCTTGGGACAGCAGGTTAAAGTGAGTAATTGTTTACTGTCACCACAGGTGGCTTAAGAGGTGCCTCCTGCCATGGGAGACCCAGGGGTTTGGTTTACCCTCCTCACCAGGTGGGTGCTGTACAGAGGGGCTGGGGCAGGGAGGGACTTGGTCATCTTGCAGGTACTGTTTGGGTGCTCTCAGGTCCCTGTCTCCTTCCTGGGCACCGCTGCCCTGGGCTGGGCAGGGTAAGACCCCCTGGCAGCCCTACAGCCCCACAGCTCCCAGCTCCCCACCCCAGCCCACTGTGTCACCACGAGCCCGGTTTGCCCAGCGTGTTCTGTGGGTGGCAGTGGGGCAGCTTTGCCTTTTGTTTTTCCTTCCCTTTGTCTGTGAGTGTTGCAGGTTTCCTCTGTTCTGTTTCATTCTCGGGTGGAAACACGATTTCCCTCTGAGCTGCTGCCAGGGACCATCCACCTGCTCCCCCACGGTCCCACAAAGGTCGGCTCACAGCCCTTCCCGCCTGGATTTTGCACAGTTTCACCTCTTTCAGATGAATAAAGACTCAGCATTATACGGACTAGACGAGTGAGGGATGTTAAGAATGAACTGGAACATAACTGCAAAATACAGCATATCCAATCCAATTTTTCCTAGCAAATGAAACGGATCTGGTGGAAAATAAACACAGAACTTCCAGGAGCAGCGTCCTTGAAGAGCATTTGAGGGGGATGAAGAGATTTGAATGGATCAACCCTCTACACCTCTGCACATCCCTCCTCCCTCCCTTAAATGCCATCTTTAACAGAAATAAATTAGAATAAACGATCAGCTCTTGCCTCCTAAAGACAGGTGGCAGGGTAATATTAAAAGAAATGAATAAAAATTCATTTAATGAGCATTGTTAATTAAACCTGGAAATCAAAGAGGTCTGAGTTGTGGGAATTCAGAGGAAAAATGAAAATGAAGGGAGCTGTAGCTCGGGGCGGGAAGAGTGGAATTAAATTAACTGCAGTGTGGGGTTGTGTTTGTTGATGTCGATCACACGGCACAGCGTGTTACAGCTGCGGGTGACGGGTTTGTGCTCTGCTTCACCCAAAACCCGCTGCCAGTGGAACCTCCCGCCCAGCCACGGGCGCCCCGCGGGTGGCACGGTGAGACCGCGGGGACCCGCCACCCCACAGCCCGGCCACGGCGCCCGTGGGCTGCGGGGAGCTGTGACCGCGGGTGTCCGAGCGCCGCGAGTGCGTGTCGGGGTGTGAGAGTGGGCGAGTGTGCCCGTGCGGGTGGGCATCCCCGCGCAGGGCCGTGCGGGGCACCACCGTCCCGCCGTGGGTCCGTGGGGACACGCCTGCGTGGGTGTAATACGGCGGGGGGGATAGGCTGTCATTGGGGTCCCTCTGTGCCGCTGGCGGGGCCTCCTCGTCCCCCCGGCTCGCCCCGCCGGTGCTCCGTGCCCAGTGCCGCGCGCAGGGACCCGATGCTGCGGGCCCGCCTCGCCCTGCCCTGCCCGGAGGGAGGGCCCAAAAACGAAGGAGGGATGGAGAGGAGGAGGGAGGGATGGTGGAGGGCGGGGAGGCAGGAACGCTGCCCGTCGGTGCTCCCCGGTTTCCCCTGGCTCTGTCGCAGCCGGCGCCCGCCCTCGGGTAGGGAGTCAGGCCCGGAGCACTCCCAGACACTTCTCTCTCTCCCCAGTCCGGGCTGCGGCTCTCCCGCCTCGTCGGGGACAGTCTCAGCTGCCGCCGGGGCCATCGGTGCGCTCCCGGCCGGGGCCCCGCTCCCGGCTCGGGCTAATAAAGTCAAACCGTAGAGCATCGTCACCGCCCCACACCCCGCCCGCACCCCCGGACTCTCCCGACCCTGGGGGCTCGGTCCTGGGGCGGCCCGGGGCTCTCCGGGACAGGGCTCTCAGTCGGCGCGGCCCGGGGCGGGGGGTCCGGGGGTGGCACCGGGGGAAGGGTGTGCGATACCGCGCTGCGCGGGAGCGGGGCGGGGAGCGGGGCCGCCCGACGGCGCGGGGGTAGCACCGGCTGCGCTCCCAGGGGGTGGTGGGTGCCCCTCGCCCCCCGCCCCGGCCGCGTCCCGCCGCCGTCCCGCTGTCGGGAGCCGTCGGGGCCCCGCGGGAGCGGGCGGCGCGTCCCCGTCCCCGCGCTCTGACGCGCGCTCCCGGGGCGGCGGGCGCGCCCCCGCCGCTATAACTGGCGTGCATGGAGTCGGGGCCGGCGCAGAGGAGCGGGCGGGCGATGGGAGACGTCGCTTCGGCGGGATAGAGGGGCGGAGACGGGGGCACCCCCGGGGCCCGGCCCGCCCGGGGCTCGCCGCGGGCCCGCACCGATGCTTGTGCACAGCTACCCGGGCATGGTGAGTGCGGGACGGGCGCGGGCTGGGCGGGACGGGACGGGATGGGACGGGGGGTCGGGGGTCCGTGTTCACCTCTCCTCACCGCCGCTGTCTCCGCCGCCGCAGGACCGCACCGAGGGGCTGCCCGGGGCGCCGGCCGGGGCCCGCCTGCCGCAGCTGCCCTCGCTCAACCAGGCGCCCTACGGTTCGGCGCCGCCGCTCTGCCACACGCCCGCCGCCGACTTCCAGCCGCCCTACTTCCCCCCGCCGTACCCGCAGCCGCCGCTGCCCTACCCGCAGGGCCAGGAGCCCGGCTACCCGCACCTGGCGGACCCGTACGCGGCGCTCAGCCCGCTGCACCAGCACCAGCAGCCGGCCTGGCCCCCCCAGCGCGGCCGGCAGGACGAGCCGGGGCTGCTCTCGCAGACCCACCGAGCCCTGGGGCTCGACCCCCGCCGCGAGTATCCCGCCGTGCCCCGTCTGCTCCACGGGCTGCCCGACGGCAGCCACGGCCTCGCCGACGGCCCGCTGGGCCTCCACGGCCTCGGTCACCACGGCATCGAGGATATCCAGGTACGGGGGGACGGCGGGAGCGCCGGGAGGGTGCCCGGGGGCTGGGGGGGGAACGACCGATCCCGCCGCCTGTGTGCCCGGGGGCTCCCGGCCGGGACAGGTCGAGCCCCGCGGCGTCCGTACCCCCGGGCAAGCAGGGCCGCCGCGCTGGCATCCCCGTTACCGGGGCTCGTTCGTGCCACAACGATTCCTCCTGACCGGGGGCAGCGAGAGCACCGGGCCGAGGCCGCACTGTCCCGGTGCCCGCCCGCCCCGGGAGCCGCCGGCTGACGGCTCTTTCCTCGGTGCTTTCAGGCCGTGGACGACGGCGGGATGAACCTTCTCGATCAGTCCGTGATCAAGAAAGGTAAGAGCGCGGCGGCTCCGCGGGACGCG
Source organism: Manacus candei (assembly GCF_025592945.1). Lineage (NCBI taxonomy): Eukaryota > Metazoa > Chordata > Aves > Passeriformes > Pipridae > Manacus > Manacus candei. The sequence continues at coordinate 167,763 of NW_026138252.1, forward strand.
CCACCGGGTCGGGCTCCGCGCCCGTTCCTGCCCTCGGGGCTCCCCCGCGTCGGGTTCCCCCCGTGACCGCCGTCCCGCCAGGCCGCCCCCCGCCCGTCGGGAAGGACTCGCTGCCGTTCCCGGCGAGACTGAAACGAAAGCGGCGGGTCCCCGCGGGCCAGCGCGCCCACCCACCCCCGGCCCGCGGCGCCCCCCGGGGCGGTACCGCGGCCGCCACTCCTTCGCGGTACCGGGGGCAGAGGGACCCGGACGGGCGGATCCGGCTGTCGCGGAGCCCCGGGGCCCTCCCCGCCGGCAGTTTGCATGGGAAGCCCGGGGGATGCCCCGGCGGGGCTTGGAGCAGCTCCCGGTCCCGCCACCCTCGGCCGCAGCCCCCCGCCCGGCGGGGGAGGCAGCGCGGGCCGCGCAGCGCTTCCACAGCCCCGGGCCGCGGGGATCGGGCCCGTTCGGCGGGGCTTCTGCGGGGGGAAAGACGCGTTTAACGGGGGCGAGGAGGTGGCGCAGCCGTGGGGGCCGGTGCTGCCCGTCCCTGCAGACGGGAGAGTCCCGCAGCCCCCCAGGCGGTCACCCCCCGCCTCGGCAAAACCAGGCCTACGGAGACCCCCCCGTCTGCAACTCCATAAACGGGGCTTCTCTCTGGGACCAGCGGAGGGAACAGCTTCTCCCTCCGGGACCAGCGGGGCTGCGGGCAGGAGTCCCGCATGGCCTTCGGGGTCTCCCATCTACGGTTCTCCCCCGCACGCTGAGCGGCCCCTCCGCTTCCCAGCGAACCCGTGGGTAGAACAGCTCAACTCCCTAAAATATTTCTGTATTGAACCCTCCGCCGGGGTGTTGCGGGAGCGGGGTCTGGGCCGGGAGCGATCGGTGCGGTGCTCGGGGCGACCCCTCCTCTGGAATATTCCAGCGCTGCTCTCGGCTTCTCCCCGCGATTTTTTACAGAAATGTGGGGATGGGAAGGACGCGTTGAATCGCCGCCGCCGGGCCGGTCCCGGCCGCAGCCGAACCCCCGGTGACTGCCCGGCCTCGGCGATCTGGGAAAAATATCCCAATTGTGCGACTCTTCCCCCGCCGCCACCGATCGTCTCACGGGGGGAGCGGCGCTCCCGCTTCACCGCAGCCCCTTTTCCCTGGAAATGGCTGTTCCAGGAACACGCGTCTGCCAGCGGGGCATTAATGACCCGCATTAATTGAGCTTTAATCAGAACGCAGGAGAGGCGTTTCATCAAAGCCCCGGGAGAGAGGAACGCTCGCGACGAGCTGCGGGGTGCGTGGGCCGGGAGCGGCCGCTCCTCCACGGCCTGGGCCGGGCAGCAGCACCCCGGAACGCTCGGGAAACACCCCGCAGTGCCAATATTTGTCTGGAAGTTCGGTTGGAGTTACAGTGGTTTGTTGGGGTTTTCCCCTCCTTTTTCCAAACGCGCCATTAGTTAGAATTTTTCTTCTGCCGAGGGGATTTGTTGTTGTTTAGCGCCAGGTTTGTGCCTAGGGATTCTCCAGTCCTCTAGTCTTGGAAAGAAGGAAAAAAAAAAAAAAGGAAAAATAAAATTTAAATATCCCTGGATGAAGGCGGGCACGGTGGGAGCAGGTCGCCCGCATCCCCCGTGCCCACGGACAGTTGCTCTTCTCACGCCGGTTCTCGTTTGGTTTTTTTCTTTCTTCCTTTTTTTTTTTTTTTTAAATATATATATTTCCCCCTTCCTTATTTTTTCCCCTTTAAAATTATTTTTATTGTTGTCGTTTTGTTTGGCGGTTTTTAAATTATTTTTTTTCTATTACTTTTGCTGTGTTTGGAGCGCGAAGCCCCGAGTTCGCCGGAGAAATAGATAAATCCAAAGCCAGGCGGGTGTTTGCAGGGGGACGCGGGCGATTACCCCGGGAGGGGCGGGATGGAGGCACCGGGGGTTCCTTGGGGCAGCGGCAGCACCGTGGGCTCTGTCCCGGCACCGCTCCAGGGCTCCAGTGCTCGTTCGCCCGTATTTCGGTGGCCGCTCTCCTTCTTCCCAACTCCTGGAAATCCCAAAACCGGCGAGTTCGGCTCACAAGAAAGCTGAGGAATTATAGAAGCTGCAGCCGGGAATGCCCGATCAAACGCCGCTGCTCTCTGCTCAGCCTGGGGAACAAATTCCTTTATTTTCGGCTTTATTTAATTTTTTAAAATATATAGTGCGTGGTCGTTCTTACTCCTCTGGCTCTTCCAGCTTTGAGCTGTGTCCTGGAGCCCCAACGGGACCGAGCCCGGGGCCCCGTGGGTGAATGACACCCCAGGAAAAAATACAATTAAATTAAAACCATCGGAGGGTCCCGGGCGGTGCAGGAGAGGGCAGGTGGGCAGCGAGACTCGGGGACCTCCTCTCTGCAAGGAGTGAGGATAAACCCTAAAAAGCGCAGTTTTGTCCTAAATCGCGTCGAGATCTCAAATACCGATTAATCCTGGAATTCCTGACGGAACGGCCGTCGGATAGAAACCTGATAGAAATCTGTGCCTGTGAAAACAGATACATCTCTCCGTAATTAGTTGCCGAGATACTGTTGTCCTGGTTCAACAAAATATTAATCACCTTCCCCAAATCCCCAAATCCCCCTTTAACTCCCGTCCTTGGAGGCGAGTTTAGTCAGGAACAGCCCGGGACGGGAGGGAAGCGGCCGCAGCCCCGCGCTGCCCCCGCAGCCGGTCCCGTCCCGTATCCCGGGGCTCCAGGACCGTCCCCTCACGGAGGGTCCCTGCCCGTGTCCCCCCGCACCGACGGGCCCCGCCGCGGGTGGGGAAGGAGCCGCCCGGAGCCTCGGAGCGTGTTGCGGGAGCATCCCTGGCTGCGTGTCTCTTTTTCCCCCTTTTCCTTCTTAAATAAACTTCCACGGTTCCAGCCGTTAATATAATTCCAGGGATTTTGTGGGGATCTCAGAGACGCGGTGCGCTGACAGCCCCCCCCCCGAGCCCGCAGCGCTCCTGGCTGCAGGTAACCCGGACTTTAGGAAGCAGTGTGGGGAGAGGACAAGGGGTGTTCGCCCCAACACGGGCTCCGGGACTCCCCCCGGGGTCCCCGACCCGCGGTCCCGGCAGTGACTGAGCAGCGCCCAGAGCCGGGTCCCGGCGGCGGGGACAGCCCGGGGAGGCAGATCCCGGCTGGAAACAGGCGCTCGAAGCTCCATTTCCACCCTCGCCCCCGGGACCGGCTCCGTTTCGTTATCCCCGTGGACGTCCCTTGGGGTGAAGGGTGATGTGCGGTGCCCGGGTCGGTTGCCGGGTGAGGTGTGCGAGGGAGGCAGAGCCGGGAATTCGCTTGGAGCGGGGAGATGTGACAGAAAACGGAGGATGAGTTCTGCCCGTGCTGTCGCGACAAATAGGGGCTAGATCTAGCTCGAGAATTAAATGGATAAAATCTTGGATAGGGCAGCAGAGCCTTTATGAATATCTCGTACATAAGTTTGTTTGTTCTCCCTCTTTTCCAAAAGTATTTCAGAAATATTTGTGTCCTTTTGTTGTTGTTGTTGTTTTGTTTGTGTGGGTTTATTATTACTGTTAGTATTAATTTATTTTTTCCTCCCAAGAGTTTTTATAAGACCAGGGAGATATTTGACTTGAAAACATTAAAATTAACTCTGAAAAAGTTTAGTCCAGGGCTCTGGCTGCTTTAGGTTACAGCAGCTCAGGCATTTTCTGCTCCATTCACCTGCTTCCCTGGTGTTTAGTCGCCCAGATCAGCTACTGAGGTCCAGCTGTGAGACCCCCCAGACATAAAATTGGAGGCCCAACGAGCCCTGAACTCCTGGTGCGGGTCCTTCCCTCAGCTGGGTGAGGAGAGCGTGACTTTCTGGTTATGAAATCAAGCGTTAGGCCCCTGCACTCAGCAGCAAAAAATCCTGCAGCTTGGTTGTAAAATAAGGAGGGGTTTTATTGCTTTCACATCCTTTCGGGATCAGCAGAAAGCTTCTCAGAGAGCCTTTTTATTACAAAGAAAAATATAAATCTCTTTCCCTGGCACCCGGAGACACGCTGGGGTGCGGGAGCAGCCGGGGGTCCTGCCAGTGGTGGGTCAGAGAGAACCAGGGCCCTGTGGCAGCAGGAGAGGGGTGAGCCACGGGGGCCTGAGCACCCGCTCGCGGGCACGAGTTTTGGCTGTGGCATTTTACAACCTGGAGTAGAGACAGAGCAGGGTGGAACCAGCTTGGGCTCATGCTGGCACCCTGGCACGCACGGCACATGTCCCCAGGCTTCATGGTGGGGCAGCAGGACCTGGTCCTGCCCCTGTCCCCTGTGTCTGTGGGTCTGGTCCTGCCCCTGTGCCCTGTGTCTGTGGGTCTGGCCGCTGCCACTCTCCCTCATGTTTGTGGAAATCGTTCCGATTTCCACCCGAGGCTTTCGGGCTGCTCCGAGTGGCAGTGCTAGCTGTTTCTGCTCAGGAATGTGGACCTGTTTGGCTGGATGCTGGACAGACGGATGGAAAGCTGTGCCTCAGAGCCCACAGTCAAGAATATTGCAAGAAGTAGCTGTCACTACTAAGGAATGCGGCAGAGGAAGGAGATTAAGCCCGAAATCCTTAGATCCACTCGCCACCGCACGCGAGCTCCAGGTTTTGATGCAAAGTCTCCCCATGGGCTCCGTGTGCTGGTGGGACCAGGGCACTGGTGTGGAGGCAGAGGTGCCATTTCTCCTTTGTTTCGGTGCAGGGAGGAACGGAGCTGTAAGAAATGTAAGAAACCAGATGTGGCAGAGAAAAAAAAAAATCCTGAAAGAATGGTAGATTAGATAAACATCATTTCCTGTGATGAGCAAGGTAATAAATGAAGTCATCCTGTAAAACACCTGGGGCTGCAAAGTCAGGGCTTGGAAAGGACTGTCCAGGGCTGTGGGTGGAGGCACTTGGCCTCCAGTCAGCTGCAGGGTGCTGGGCTCAGCCAGGAGCTCTCCCTGCTCTCTGCAGCTTCATCTGCGGTGGAAGTTTGCCTGAGTGGGAAAAGGGGCTCACCCGGGACAAGCCGGGTCTTGACTGGTAGCTTTGCTGCCTTAGCACTGCTCACAAATGCTTTAAAGTTTTGACAAGCCCTCACACACACCGGGAGATAGAGCAGCGTTCCTCCAAACACGGTCCCACCTCCCGGTGCCGGCGCTTCCCCCTCGCGCACGCACGGCAGGAACACCTACTAATCAAACAGAGGGACTTGAAAGAAAGTTTTTTACTCTGAACTGCATCCAGATCACCATTCCTCCATTAAAATTATATTTTTAATGTCCTATAATTGCACCAGGATAAGCCCAGGTGTGTGTTCATGTGAGATAACACACGCGGGTACCGGTGAAGGCGCTGGGCTTTGTCTCAACCTCCCCAGTGCCTCCCAGGCATGTGTTATCTCCAAGTTTCATGTACCTTGTCATGACTTACTGTTTAATTAGATGTTTTTAAATGAATTTTTTTCTTTGTTAGGAATAAAGAGCAGCTCTTAAAGGGTAGGTTCAGAAAAGCCAGCTTGGGTTGCTTTTTGGCGTGTGGCATGAGTCAAAACAGCAGCACCTCTGCTCCAGGAGTTGGACTCCAGGGGAGACTTCTCCATGGACAGACATGCTGGGCTGGCTCTGGAGCATCTCTCCCTCCATTTTGAGGAGGTATTTTTTGTGTGTGAGGTATTTTTGCAGCTCAGTGGCCGCCGTCACCACCCTGACTCCCACAGGAGCTGCTTCTTTCACCTGTGGGCTGGCAATGGGGCAGCCTCAGCCAGGGAACACCCTGTGGTGTTTGTCCCTGCAAAGGAGGTGGTGCCAAGATCTTATTTTTGTAGATTGTGCCACGCCACAAGCACCTGCCTCTGTGGGGTCCCACAGGCCACCCACCCACTGCAGCACAGACACGGGCAAGACCCACAGGGATCCACCCATGTCCTTCCAGCCCAGGGCCACACCAAACCTGCAGCAGAGCAGAGGCAGACACAGACCATTGCTCTCAGCTTAGTAATATTCCAAGATATATGATCTCAGGAAAAAAAAGTTTACAATCTGTCTTAATTATTCGAAGAGCTTAAATGAGGTTCTCTGAAGTCCTAGACTAGCACCCTAACCACTAAACCATCCCACCCTTTCCTGTGTGATCCAGGGAATTACTCACCCTTACTGTCCTTCCATTTGTTTGTTTATTTTAATTCTTAATGGAGGAACTAATTAGCAGATGTGGATGCGATGCTTGGAACTGCCGTGTGCTCAGCTCTCGTCTCTGTGCCCTGTCCCAAGCCCAGCTCTGCCACATCCAGGTATCACCTTCTGGTTGGTGAGAGGTGAAGTGCTGTGGATCTGTGGGAAAGGGAAGAACGGGAGGTGAGAGGGAATTGCTGGAAATGAGCCCAAGGTACACACTGTCATTAAACATCCCTGACCACAGCGTGTCACGGCTCAGGAGCAGGATCACCACCTGTGAGCAGGTTCACCACCACCACAGCCCCAAAATCCATCACAGTGTCTGCTGTGCGTGCCTGGGATTCCAGCCAGGCTGAGTCTCCCCACCCTCTATCTCAGGCATTTATCTGGCATCAGTCACCCCAGTGCTGAGGCGCCAGGGAACGAGGGATGGGGTCAGGCCCTGCTCCCTGCAGACTGGTCAGGCAGGTCCCAGGGAGCAAGTGGTGTCCCCAGTGAGGTGCCTGTGTGGGGATGGCGTGTCCCCAGGGCTCCCTGGGAGCCCAAAGGTGGCCACATGCATGGGAGAAAGCAGGGCCACCAGCCCAGGGCTGGAGAGGTGTGGGCAGGGGATCTGACTGAGGGTGTTCAGGGTGACTCCAAGTACAAGTTCCCAGCTAGTAAGAGATGGGGCAGCTGCTGAAAAACCATCATCAGAGGGTTTGTCCCACCAACACACTGGTTTTAGAAACGCAAGGCATCTGAGCAAGGAAAAGTAAAAGCATTTTCTCTGTGAAGATGGGTGAGCAGTGCTGTCCCCAGAGGGATTCCTGGTCAGGCCGGTGGCTCCGGAGCAGCCGCTGATTCACGTTGCTGTGGTCAGACCCTGACCGAAATCCTGCCAGCTCTGCAGCCTGGCACTGAGCTCTACATGAAGAGAAGAATTTTTAATTATTATTCATGTCTAATCTTTGCTGAAGGGTCTTTTGCCCTTCAATAATCTAAATACATTTAAAAAATCGACAGGAACATCACCGTGGCTTCCACGGGATCCGCCGCCACTCACCGAGACACCACAGCTTTGCTCTCCCCTTTTAGCTTATGTAGATCCCAGCCACACATTCAGGTGCATCTATAGGGAATACAGGGGAAAATCTCTCAAGCATGATACTATAAAGTGGATTAAACTGTTTAAACACATAAAGATCCCATAGACCAGGTGCCAAAATGTTTTTTTGCTGCTGAAGGAATAAAGCCGGGGTGGTTGATGCTACAGGCATCACTGCTGCACAGCCAGGGAAACTTCCCTTGGTGTCACAACGGAGCTGTGTGGGTTTCCAGTTCCTCTGGCTTAAATCCTCGGGCTCTCCAGCCTCCTGTTTCTGTTTCTTGCCTTCCTGAGACCCGCGTGGTTTGTGCCATGAAACGCGAATTCTACACAAGCAGAATTTGAACTGAAATTTAAGTGGTTGTTAAGTAATTGAACTGAAATTTAAATAGTTGTTTTTCTGGTGTAGATACGAGAGGGTGTAGCTGCAGGTCCAGGAAAAAAAAATTTAGAGTCAGGAGGAGGGAAATAATGTGAAATACCAGACTGACTTCTCCAGTGAAGTCGCTGTGTCAGGGCAGTTTCTAACCAACAGCATAGAAAACAGGTGCCAACACACTCTGACATTCAAAAGCAGAATCCAAATCCTTTTCATTCATTCCCTTCGAAGGTTCAGACACTTGGGTTTCACTGTTTAAGGGCACATTTTAATCACTGATATTTTGTGCTTTCCAGTGGGGTGTTACTGCTCAAGCTGCAACATCAGGGGCTCCCCAGACTGCAGAACCCACTCCACAAAGTGAAGTAAGGAAGGGAAATGTGTGGGAACCCACCACGAATTAATTGTGAGCAGCTTCCAAAAAACTGACCAACTCTTCTGAACAGCAGCACATTTGAGGCCGAGTCATTCCTAAATGATAGAGCAGGGAAATGCATTAGCTGAAGTTATTAATTGCAAAGCTCTTACTAATCCTTTTCCCAGCCCTGCAGAAGCACAGGGGCCTGAGTAAATTTTAATATTGTATCAGGTGGCCATTGCTATCAAGACACAATGCACTGTGCAGGGACCATCCTTAACCAAGACATGGTACCCAGTGATTCAGGGGAGGCTGAACCTTCCCAAAAGCTCCCAGAGCTCCCCAGGAGACACCTGCAGTGACACACGGCCAGGGCTGGGTCAAACAGAGGCACAGAAAGAAAAATGCAATTCATGTCACATGGCACCTTCACATTTCTCTCCCAACCTGATGAATTGATTTGCATGGGAAACAAAATGTTAAATATGGGAGCTTTGCATAGGCATGGGACCTCTCCTGATCAGCTTTCTCATGGGAATACTTTGAGGCTGTATCCCTGTTCTCCTGAGAGGGTCCCAGATCCATTTCCCTATCAGGACTCAGCAATTTGGAAAGCACAGAGATAAACCCAAGATTCTTTCCATCCTTCCATTTGAAAAGGCCGATGAAGGTGGTTCCTAGAGAGGCTCTTTGACACAGGGACTTGGTTCAGGTTGTGCATTCAAGATAAAGAAAATACCTGTATAATCCCCTCTGGGAAGAGAGGATAATTACAGAGTGTGCGTTTGAAATACAGCTGATGGCTCTGACCTCCTTCCCTGGACCATCAATAAATACCTCTCTGCTGAAACACCAGGAAATTGGAGCAGCTGAACTCTGCAGCACCTCCTCCTCGAAAAAGGGCTTTCAGAGGGCTGGCGGGAGCAGCTGCCCCTGGCTCACACCCACATCCCGATATTCTTTATGTATGTACCTCCATCTTATCATTTACATCAGAGACGTTCAAAAGAAGGGTAGGTGAGCTCACTGACAGCTCTTCCTGGAAGACAACAGCCATCCCTCCCCTCTGCAGCACTTCCATCGGGGGCTGCACACAAACATCCACCAGCCCGAGCTTCCCCCGCTGCCCGCCCAGCGCGGGCAGAGCGGCGGGACCCCCGCGCAGGGGACAAACAGCTTGGGGCTGTTCTCACCGCAGCTGCAGAGTCGTGGAAGCAAAACCTCGGCACCTGCAGCAGGTTTGGAGGGTGCCGGTGTCCCCTGGCAGCGCGGAGCGGCTCCGGTGTCTGTCCCGCAGCGATGCCCGAGGCGGCCGGGCTGACCGGGGCACGGCCCCGGAGAGGGGCGGGCGGGCTGAGAGGCTTTGGGGGGCCTGGAGACAGCGCTGCGGTGCCTGAAGATGAGCGATTGCTTTATCCCAGGTTGTCTCCTGGGGCTATTCACTGATACCTCTTTAAAATGCAATCTCAGCTGTAGCACACCCTAATTTTTAAAGGGATGTCTCAACAAAAGCTCCAATATTCCAGGGATTCCGCCTTCCTGAGGAGGAGAATTTACCTGTAATGCATCTGAGGAGAGAAGAAAACTGACTTGTAAGACGGGCAGCGATTTGCATGTTCCCTCTGGACTTGTTTTTCCCCTCGCAGCACCCCGAGCTCCAGCTGGAAATGGAACAGAACAAATAACACCACGATGAGCAGCTCAATTCCCAAGTACCACAGATTTTCCTGCTTACGAATCATTTTGCAAGCAGGCAGCACATTTCTGCTGTGGAAATGAGTCAGTACTTTTTTTTTTTTTTTTTTTTTTTTTTTTTTTTTTTTTTTTTGTAGGCAAAGTTTCTTTTCCCTTAAACCCAGAGGTCGGTGTTGTGCTGCCAAACCCCGAGCACTGGCACCGGCAGCTCCCGGCAGCACCTGCACGCAGAGCCCGAGCTGCAAATGCACCTTTTTCACTGAATATTTACATATCAAAGTGGCCATTTCCAGGAATCACAGGGGTAATTTCAGCCACAAACTTTTGTGAACACAGATGAGGAAGTGGCGGGAGAGCAGGAGCTTGGGCATGGAGCATCCTCAACCCAGAGCCTGCGAAGAAGGAGGCACAGGGATGTGGATTGGTCTGCGCTGGAACTCCTCAGGGAAAAGCACGAAGTTCTCCAAGCCTTTCTAGGTAAAAGCCTTTGAAGAATGGGTTTGTTTTGCTCCTTCTGCGTGACCTGGAACTTAAAAGCCAAGGGACCCACCTCTGCAAGCCAGAACAGAAGTGGCAGAAACTTTGTGGTTTCTTTTGGAACACTTTGAAGGCACAAGGCTCCTCGCTCCATCCACAGGATTCACAGCCGAGGGATCCATTCAGAAGTGGTTTTAATCTTTCTCCTGGCTGTCTCCTGGAAAACCCTCACAGAGACACGGTGACATTCCATCCCACCCACAGCATCGCCAGAGGTGCCAGGACCTCGTGTTGCTCATGGGAATTGCCTTTCCACGCTTGTCTGCTGCTCCAAGGAGCACATCACATCCTGTGCTCAGGCCATGGACCAGCTCCTCCTGGCTACATTTGCCACCCAGGGAATTCTCACCTGAAGAAAGCTCTCACCAGAGATCACTTGGCAAGTTTTAATTGGGTATCACAGCATCCCTCCCAGGTAGACATTATTATATTATATTATATTATTATCTCCAATTTGTTGCTGGAGACAGTCAAGCCCAAATTGGGGTGGTGACCTGCCCTGTGTTGTAACACAATTCCATGCTGGCTGTGCCAGACACAGGGAGACAATCCCAGGCAAGCAGTGTCCTCCAGCTCAGGGAAGTCAAGGGATGAAGCTTTCGGCGTTCTTGGGCACCAAGAACTGTTTGGAATCACCCTCTCTCTCTGTATCAGGGGCTTTTGTGCCACAGCAGATGGAGTTGTATGAGCTTCATCATCTGCCAGTTACACCCAGGGTACGTTTAAAAGACAAACCAGAGCTGACTCAGCACAAAAAAGGCACCTCTGGTGGGAGATCACAAGTCCTGTGGTTCACAGGGAAGACGAAGCCACGTGTACCTGCTGTGAGCACTGAGGCAGGTGGTTGGTGTGGGAGTTCGTGTCTCTCTCCACTGCTGCTCAACACACACCTGAAACAGGGTGCATTGCAAGGGGCACCTGCCTTGAGGTGTTAAAGGCAGCAGAGAGATGCTGAGCCTGATGGACACGATTCCTGGGACCTTGTACAGAAGAAGTGAGAATTGTTTCCCTTCCCACACTCAGCAAGGGGTTGTACACCTGCTATTGCCACACTGCCCTTCCCAGCAGCCAACTCCAAAACCCCAGAGCACCACGGGCCAGGACAATGTGGTGACAAACAGCTCTACCCCACAGCACCAACAGAAAACCCAGAGCCATAAAAACAGAGGCTGTGCTTGATCAGTCTGCAGCACAGACCCTCCCAGCACTTGGGCAGTAGCTGAAGCCTGGATTGCTTAGAGAGGCATCCCCACAGGCTGGAATTGCACATGCCCATGTACCTGATCTTTGGTAAATCATTTAACTTGCTCTGTGCCTCAGCTTTCCCCAGCTGCACTAAGGAGCCGGCTCAAGCCAGGAGTGATTTTATGGCTTTGGTGGCTGGTGCTGTACCAGCACCAGGCTGAGGATTAGTAATGCATGAAGCTCTTTGAGGTCTGCCAGCATAACCTTTTTCCAAAATCAGTTTTCCGTTTCCAATCCACCCCCCCTGAGCTGTGGCTGCCTCACAGTGCTCACCTGCATCCAGGAGCCTGGCAGGTCAAAGTGCTTCGCAGGGGCTTTAGTTGGTGAAATCTGCAGCCAAGCTCACCTGGATTTGCTGAATTAGAAGTAGCAGGATTAATCTGAATAAACAACCATCCCAAGGGAAAAAAACACTTGGCAGCTAAAGAAGAGAGCAAAAAAATTTAGGGGGACAGAGCGAAGCAACCAAGCCTCAATAAATAATAAGTGCAGATGGCAAAGATGGCTGTGAGAGAGAAAGACCTTCCACTTCCCAGAGGCTTTCTGAGCAGTTGCTGGTGGGCTGATATCTCCTTCCCCTTTCTTTGGCTGAATCAGCCCAAACCCACTTTTTACCCTGCCCTTTATACCTTCCTGGGGTGTGGTGGGGTGACCCAGGTGTGCCCCATCCCTCTCATCAGGCAGGGCTGGAGGGGTACTGGTTTGGGCACCAGGATCCCACCCTTCCCTTGTCAACCTGTGTAAAGTGTGAACGAGCATCTCTGGGATGTGTTTCTGCTGAAAACCCATGGGCAGGAGTGGGAGCTATGCCCACCCAAACCCCTTCCAGGGGGATGAGCAGGGTGAGAGCCGGTGGGAAAGGTCCTCACCCACGCCAGAAATGGGTGTCTCTTACGGCTGATCACAGAGAACCTCAGAGGGGGTGCCCAGCGCAGTGACACGATGTGACATTTCTATTCCCAGCTGCAAAGCACCCCGTGGGGTTTGGGTCCGTGCCGTGCCCAGCTGCCCCCCTGCCCCGCGGGGCCCCCACTCGTGCTTGGGGCCGTTCAGTGCCTCAGACCCCGTCACCAAAGCCCCGTCTGGCTCCCGTGGGTCGTTTCTCTGCGCCGTGGCCGGGGTGACCCCTTGGCAGGAGGCTGTGGGAGCAGCACTGGCGGGGTCAGGAGCCTGCAGCCCCCCGGCCCGGCTGGGAAGGGCGCAGGGGGTCGGCGCCGGGGGCGTGGGGCTGTCGGCCGCGCTGAGCCCCCCACCCGCTCTCATGCTTCCTTCTTGTCTGCAGGCTGGCTCAGGTGCTCCGATCACCTGCTGCTTGCGGGAACGGGAAAGCAGCAACTGAAGATCGAGGGGGACTTTTGGTTTACTCAGATGACAAGAGACAATTTTGGTTCCCCAAAAGCCAAGGAAACAAAGCTGTCAGGCTTTAATGGTAGCTTGTCTCCCTCCTGCAGCATGTTTATGGGCAAACAAGCTGCAGATCAGACCAGGCAAACAGCAGCAGGTGAGGCCAAATAACAATAATTCATAATTAATGGCGAATGTGGCTTTGTTTATTCTTGTTGTGTTGAGGCAATGCTAATGGATGAAGCTGTTACAGGACCGGCTCAGTTCCCAGCGCTGCCGCCTGCTCTGCCCCTCTCTCACCCCTCGTGTGCCCCGTGAGGGTACGAGCTCCCTGTGACACGGGTGCCCTGTCCCACTCTGCACAAGCCCAGAGTGACGGGGCTGTGGCCTCGGCTGGGGCCTGGAGGCAGAAGAGCAGTGCCAATATCCCTGCTCACTGCCAGTGCCTGGCCCCGTTTGCTCGTGGCCTGGAGCGGGGCCGACCCCACTGCGCTGGGTCCGGGGCACAGCTTTCCAGGGGATTTGTTTCTCACAGTAGCACCACCCCTAAAAGCTCCAGTCCATGTTTGCCAAGTCTCCATGCTGCACATCAGCATCACCCGTGCCTCCCCACCGCCTGCTGCTGCACGTGGGGCGACCAGCAAATGCACCAGAGATGCACCCAACCCCTCCCCAGCCCTGTTTTCTGTGGGCTCCAGTGTTAACTCTCACTGGTGCCGGGTGGGTTTGCCCCCTCCCCAGACGCCGTGTCCCTCGGGTGTGTGGTGAGGCACAATCCCTCTCCCTGCATGGCTCTGCCATCCCTCTCTGTGTGCAGGTCCCTGGCCACGCATGCGGCTCGAACGCGGCCCCCGCATGATCGTGGGCATGCACAGAGACACCCGTACAACACGCCTGGCAGAGGGGTCACTTATGCACAGCCCTTCATACGACACTACAGGCAACACCTTCCCCCCTAGGGGGGCTGGCCTGCGGGGTGGCCCTTCCTGCAGCAGAACCCCCACGCCAGGACTGGGACCTGCAGGGCCTTGGGTATTTGCAAACCACGCTGTGACTTTTGATTCTAAAGGATCCCCTGGAGACTGACCTAACCTGTTCCGGGACTGTGGAAGAAAGCTTTGAAGTCACTGCTTCCTGGAAATAGTTTTGGTTTCCTATGTCTCATGGGGATGTTCCTGTACTTGTTCTTCCCTGAACATCCCTGAACCAGCCTCAGTCATGGCAAACACCCACTGCAGCTGCTGGTTCCAGCAGGGCACTGGTGCATCCCACCCTTCACTCCCTGACTTTGTCTAAGTTTCATGTTGGGAGGAAACTCCACGTTCATTTCCATTCATCCTTTAGTCTTAAAACATGAGCCATTTTTATGTAAAGTGCTGATTTTTGTTGCCACGCTAAAAGTCACTGAGCTGGATTTACAATGTGCTGATTGTAAGCACCCCCTCATAGGTCTAGTCCCTGTACCCTCCCCTGTTAATTCTGGGGTTTCTGTTTCGTTTTGGCCATGTGTGTTTCCTCTATAAACCCTGCACCTCACCCTGGCATTTGCTGCTGTGTTACTTGCAGGAACCATCTGACTGTGGAACAGTCATTCCCGAGGAACCACAAAGAATGCCAGGGACAAAATGATCTTTGGATTCCTTCAAAACCTGTATTGTTCCCCAAGTTAAATTGGTTATTAGTTTCAGAACATAAAAGCCAAAGAGATTTGGCACAAGTCTCAGCCACAGTTTTAACCTGTAAAGGTTTATTGCGTCTAAGAACGTTTCTCATGGAATGACAAATGGGAAAACTGAGCCCCTTCATCCCTGTGCGACGCCACGGGCCTGATGCAACGCTGCAGTCACCAGTGCCTAACCTTGTGTTAATTGACTTTTGCCCATTAAGTAAAGGGAAGTCTGTGCTGGATAAATTTGGTTTGATCTTCTCAAGCTTCCGGAGGGATGATGAAAGTTCAGGGCTGTGGCTGGTTGTGGGGCTAATCCCAAAGCTGAAGGCAAAGAGACTCTCTCCCCTGGTTCCCATGGGTGCACGCTGGAAGCACAGCTCTCAGCCAGCCCAGCAGCTCCCGGGTTTGGGGCAGGGAGTGCAGGTGGTGGCTCAGGGGGTTGATCCTGCCTGGTGGGACGCAGCGTGTGCCGGGCAGAGCTGGGATGCTGCTGAGATACTGGGAGGGGATTGGTGCCCCAGACAGGGGGACCAGCCACACTTCTGGCCCTGCCAGCCACCTCCACGGAGCACCCAGAGGGGGCAGGGAGGGGAGTTGCTCAAAGGTCCAGCCAGTGACACTGTGGACAGTCCTGAGCCTTCCAGGAGACCAGCCCAAAAC
This sequence comes from Manacus candei, assembly GCF_025592945.1. Lineage (NCBI taxonomy): Eukaryota > Metazoa > Chordata > Aves > Passeriformes > Pipridae > Manacus > Manacus candei. The sequence goes on from NW_026138252.1 coordinate 182,861, forward strand.
CTCGGCTTTAATTGCAGCCGAGCTGGGAGGTGTGGGAACGCAGGCAAGAGCAGCATCCAGGCTTCTTCCTTTCTGTGACCTTTACTTAGTTTGGTTTCATCACCCCACATCTCTTCTTTCATTGAGGAAAACAGGGAACTAACTGAGACATCCCAGCAGCTGTTCTGCTGTTTGTGGATGGCAGGACGTGGTGTGGGAGGCTGCAGAGCTGCCCAGAGTCACCGCTCAGCGTCCCTGGCTCCGGGCTCTCTCAGCCACAGTCTCCTCTTCTCTCTCCCTTCCTTGTCTCCCAGTGCCCATCCCCTCGAAGGCCAACGGCACCACCATCTCCAGCCTGTCAATGAACAAGGATGGCCTGGTTGGAGGGGTGACGAATCCCAACGAGGTGTTCTGCTCCGTGCCCGGCCGCCTGTCCCTCCTCAGCTCCACCTCCAAGTACAAGGTGACGGTCGGGGAGGTGCAGAGGAGGCTCTCGCCCCCCGAGTGTCTCAACGCCTCTCTCCTCGGCGGGGTCCTCCGCAGGTGAGCTGCTCCAAGAGCCCTGGGATCTGTGTTCAGCACCAGCTCTTACCTCTCAGACAAACAGAGAGGAGAAATTCTGGTGTGCGGTACGTTGGGGAATAGGATTTCTGCTTCTTCTTCTTCTTTCTTTTCCAACCTCAAAGCTTAAACTGGGAGCATGGTTATTTTAACATGAATTACATTGAATTTCCTCCCTCCCTTTGTTTTCTCTTTTCAGAGCCAAATCAAAAAATGGGGGTCGGTGTTTAAGGGAAAGGTTAGAGAAAATTGGATTAAATCTACCTGCAGGAAGGCGCAAAGCTGCCAACGTCACCCTGCTGACATCCCTCGTGGAAGGTAAGAGCTGCTCCCACAGAGGGTGGGAGTGCCAAAACTTCCACTCCCTTCATTTCCAGCTTTCCACAGACCAGAACACCTAAAGTATGGGGCAGTCACCACCAGCTGAGCCTGGGAATGTGCCCTGTGTAAGCCTCTGATCCAAGCACAAGTCCTTTAAAATGAACAGACCCTTGGGAAGGCAGAGGGCTGAACACAAATTAAACCAGGACAGCAAATGTCCAAGACAATGTCCAAGCACGGTGGCCCTGCCCATGGCAGGGGGTTGGAACTGGATGGTGTTTAAGGTCTATTCCAACCCAAACCATTCTATGGTTCTGTGTCTGTTTTCCAAAACTCAGTCATTTCTGTCAGACCAGCCACAGCCCGTGGGAAAGGCACCCCCATGGATGCTGAGTGGGTCTGGCTGGAGCTCAGGGTACCCCTCTTTTCTGTGAGCTGGTGCTAAAAGCTGGGTCACAGAGACCAAACACAAAAAAAGCTTGAGCAAAGCTGCCAAGATTCCACAGCTGCTCTGCAGCCCCGTGCCCCCACTCCGGACACAGCGCTGACCCCTCCGTCAGGGCTCCATCCCCACCCCGGCTCTGTGCCCTTCTCCTCGTCTCCTGTAAGGAGGAAATGCCCCTCATCCAAGTGCTTCCCTCCTCCCTGGCAGAGCAGGGGGGGAGTGAGACATCCAGGAGATGCCGAACAGCTCCGAGGTCTCCCGGGTGGAGCTCAGGTGTGCAGCACCTGCCCTCGGAGCGCGGCGTTAAGGGCCGAGCCACGGAAAATGTGGATATCCCCGCCTGGATGAGTGAGGTGCCCCTGCCCAAAGCCACTCGGTTGTTTCCTCCCTCCTACTTCTTTGCGCGGTGGAAATGATGATGTCTCCGCTGCGCCCTGGGAGGAGAGGACACGGGACACAAACAAATGGAATGACGGCTCCGCCTCCCTCCGAGCTCCGGAATCCATTGTGGCCGTGCCCGGCGCGGGGCAGGCAGCTGCCTGCGGATCCTGAATAGAAAATCATCCCCATTGTCGCCGGCAAATTTAATGACCCGCTTCATTAGGCCGAGGTTGTTACCGAGGGCAGTTGGTTTGTGCTGAATGAAAGGCTGATTTCCATGAAAAGAAAAGAAAGAAGGAAAGAAAGGAGGGAAGGAAAAATGTACAGTTTGAGTTCAGGAGGCTGCTGATGTTTTGGTTCCTGCTTGCCAGCTCATGGTAGATAGGAGTGGTGCCATGTGTGCTTGGTGGATGTAATTTCCTCCTGAACATGTGATGGTGCCAGGGATGTTCCACGCAGAGGAAGGTGCTGCTGCTTTCCCTGACCCCTCACACAGAACTGCCTTGTGCCCCTCTGTCCCAGGCACCCTCTTTCCTGGACATTTGCTGTCTTGGCTTAATTTGTTTTCTCCCCTCTGCCTTCCCAATGTCTGACCATTTAAAAGAGCCCCCAGGTTTCTCTTTGAACGCTGATGATATATTTTTTCTTACACTGACCCACTCACACAGATGGGGAGGATGTTCCTGGGGAACCCAGGAAGCACCAGGCAGAAACAGCTCCCTTTGGAGTCCTCACCAAGTACACAGAGCACTCACCTTCTCTTGAGCAACTCCTCCGTGAGAGCAGCTCCAGCCTGGACCCAGGGGAGCAGCAGGGCTGTATTTCCACTCCAGAAACACCCCTAAGTTCTCAAAAGAGCCTCAGGCAGGCTCCTGTGGCTGCTCTGCCCACCATGGCCCCCCAAGTGTTCTCCTGCAGCCTCTCCTCCCCAGGCTCTGACTCAGGGTGGCTTTAACATCTCTTCCCAAAGCCAGGTTGCCCTGTTCCCCCTGATACCTCCCTAATCCAGACTCCAAATTGCCTTTAAGACATTCAGATATGCAGCCACTCACACTCATGGAGGAAATAAATCCTGGCTCCAGCCTTGTCTCTGACCACGGGCTCACTCAGCTGTCTTTTATCATCCCAGTAACAGTTTTCCAGCAGTTGTTCCTTTCTGACTGCCTTTTAACACACAAACAACTGCAGTTCTGATTCTGTAGGTTTACCTTATTTGCTCCTTCTTTGGAGGAGGAGCTGAAGTGGAAAGTGCTGTCCTTATGTGGGAAGCACGGGCAGTTCCCCCTACCCGAGCTCCAGGATCCAGGCAGGCCAGGCTGGGATCTGGGTTAATGCTGCTAGGATGGATGGCCTAATACGTGTGAGCAGCAGGGGGGCAAGTCAAATTAGCTCTGCCTGCCTGACCTGGATTTTGGGTGTTGGGCATGATCAATGGCCATCAGCTCTGATTATTTCCACGGGGACGACTGGAGATGGATCAATCCCATCAATGGGTGGGCATTTCCACGGGGTGATGGATACGCTGCCTGCACGTCCAGCCCGAGGGCCCCGGCTCACTGTGGGAGGATGTAACCCCCTTCCTCCTGCCCCTTCCTCACAGCCCTGCTTTGTCCTGTGGTCACAGGGCTGAGGTCGCTCTTTCACCCTCCAGCCCCCATTTCTGCTCGGTTTGGAACAGCCAAGCAGGAAATCTGGGAAGAAGAAGGGAGAGAAAGATGCAGCAGGGGATGGCCCCAAGTGAGAAACGCCTCTGCTGCTCTTCCTTTCGGAGCAGGTGCCCAGAGTCACATCTCACTCTGCTCCAAAGCCAGCACCTTCCTGATGCTCTTTTAAAAGGCAGTAAAGGAAGGATCCAGCTGCTGTTTAGAGCAGGCAATGGCTCATTTGGCCCACATGGACTAATTGCCTCACAGAGGAGAATGAGAAACACAGTGGTTTCTACACCAAGAGCTAAAGGTGGGGAGAGCTCTTGGGTGGTCACTGCGAAGGGAAGCACCCCAGTCCCACCAGAAATGAGCCCCCCCAGTGAAAAGGCTGAAGCTGCTGCAGAAGTTCTCCCCTCACCCAGGGCGTGGGCTCAGTGCTGATGTCCCTCTGTCCTCCCACAGGTGAGGCCATTCACCTGGCTCGGGACTTCGGGTACGTCTGCGAGACCGAGTTCCCGGCCAAGGCGGCGGCAGAGTACCTGTGCCGGCAGCACTCCGACCCCGCCGAGCTGCACACCAGGAAAAACATGCTGCTGGCCACCAAGTGAGTGCAGCTGGCAGCGAGCCACCCGCGTGTTCGGTGCCCACAGCCCAGGAGGGCAGCGTTGGCCCCCAGAGCTTCCTCTTCCATGGGGAAGAGAGGGGCTCACACGCTGCAGGAGGATGAGCAGCCAGGTGAAGGGCCTGCAGGGACTGAAGGGCTTGTTCCTCCATGGGAGAGGGTAGCACAACCACAGGGGAGCATTTTGGCACTGCCTCATGTGCCCCTTCAGAGCAGGAGCAGTGGCAATGGCTCCAACTCTGCACCCAGGAGCTTTCCACAGGCTGGAGCTGAAAAATCCTGGTGGGGAGGAGGTGGCTGTTGGTGCAGGGAGGATGAAAAGAACCCCCAGACACACCCAGAGAAGTTGTGGCTGCTCCATCCCTGGAAATGTTTAATGCTAGGTTTTATGGAGCTCTGAGCAACCTGGTCTAGTGGAAGGTGTCCACGTCAGAGGGGTTAGAACTGGATGATCTTCAAGGTCCCTTCCAACCCAGACTATCCCGGGATTCTATGATTCTGTGTCCTGCAGCTCTCCATGAGCCATCTAATGACCAAACCCTCTCTCTTTCAGACAAATTTGCAAGGAGTTTGCAGACCTGATAGCCCAGGACCGGTCTCCGCTGGGGAACAGCCGCCCCTCGCTGATCCTGGAGCCGGGTGTGCAGAGCTGTTTGACTCACTTCAGCCTCATAACCCACGGCTTTGGGGGCCCGGCCATCTGCGCCGCCCTCACCGCCTTCCAGAACTACCTGGTGGAGTCCCTCAAGGGGCTGGATAAAATATTCCTGAACAGCACGGGGAACGGGCACAGCGGGGACTCCAAAGCGTCAGACAAGGAGGTGAAGCATCGGAAATAACGCGCTGCCTCCCCCCTCCCCGGGAGCTCCCCCGGCACCGGCGGCGGCACCGGGATGGGCGGGCAGGGACGAGACCCCAGTGCACTGTTTTCTGAACTGCTGCGTCGGAACGGGGGAGGAAACTCGAGAGGCAAAGAGAGAAAAGACAAAAAAAAAAAAAAAAAAAAAAAAAAAGAAGAGGATTTAAAGAATTTAAGAAGAAAACAGCTCTAATGGACGTAGTGAGATTGAGGGAAGGCAGGCTGATGGCTTTGGGGTTTTGCCTTTTTTTTTTTTTTTTTTAAATCGTGGATGCAGGAAGACAAGTCATGTGCAATTTGAGTTTGTTTTGTTCTTTTTTTAAAAATACCCGTAGTGAAATCCTGAAGTGCTCCGGGAATTTGCTTCAGCTGAAAAACTGAGAGGAAAGAGGAGAAGCCTCGTCAGTGCAAGACCCAGAGCAGGAGCAGCCAAGGGCAGGGGGATGGAGCGCTGGCTGCACCCGGATTTATCCACTGGTTTTGAGGCAAACACACAGGAAACCTTCCCCCTTCCCCACCTACAGCCCATCCCTAACGCCAGGCCAAGGAAAATTGCCAGAAGAACTGCTTTGGATTTAAAGCGGGTTCAGACTCCGTTTACAGCTTCAAACTGAGACCCACTGTGGATTTTCCCATGGGCTGAGGAGCCCCAAGCCTTGGCACGAGGGAGGAACAACCCCCCAGCCACCAGGTCCCAAGGAGAGCCCTCCCGACCGCTGCCCTCGTGGCTGGGGACAGGGCAGGTGAAGTTAAACCCAGGACTAATTAAACCTCCACAACCTGCAGATAGCAGCACACAAGTTTCTAAAACAAACAATAATAGTTAATAAAGCACAAGGAGCAGAACTTGAACCAGGCCAAACTGAACTGTTCTAAATCTGTATATATTTATTTATGTGTAATTAAAATCTGAAAGTTTTAAAATGTCCAGTGCAAGTTATTTATATCAAACTGAGTTGGGTTTTTTTTTGTTTTGCCTTTTTTGTTTGTTTGCTTGTTTTGGGTTGCTTCTTTTGTTTTGTTTTGGTTTTGTTTTTGTTTTTTTTTTGAAAGATGAAAATCTTTGGATTTTCTGCCATTAGAAATGGGAATGAAGTTTTGGATCCACCAAACTGTAGCATGGACAGGCTAGGCTGTGATGATGATAACTCTAGAAGTTCTGCAGGATTTTGTACTTGCTGTTGTTTCTCTTAATGCTGCAATAGATGTACGACACCCACACCACAATGTCATTCTCATTCTCTTAATAAACCTCTTTTTATTTGAAGAAAGCACCTCCATCGTCTTTGTGAGAAGGATCCTCGGCCTCTGTGGTTGCACCTTGAAACAGATTATGTGGATTAATTATATAGGAATCATATAGATTTAAGAAAGAATCCTCCAGTTTCATGGCTGGGGTTTGCCTGACACCCCAAAGGGAGCTCAGGGAGTGACAGGAGCTGGAGTTCATGTCCCAGAGTCCCCAGCCCTGGTGCTGAGCCAGCCGGCGCCGCTGGAGATGAGCAGTGAGATGATGTGTCTGCTGATGTTTCAGAACTACTCAGGGTAGTCAAATCTAAACCTGTCTGTGAAGACCTGCAGAAGGACCTCACGGTATCAGTGATAAATTAGAAGATAAAGGAACCCCACTAATCTGCAGGCAATGAAGCTCCAGGTCAGCTGCTGTTCCAGCCACCTCGTGCTCTCAGAGCTCGGAAACAATCCCGATGGGAATGGTTGGAAAAGGATTGACAGAGCAGAGAACAGACCCTGCTGCAGGACATCTGTGTGTGCCCAGGGCCGCTCTGTCCTGAGTCCAGCTGGTAAATCCAGGGGGATCTCAGGTGGGAACAGCTGCCATGGGAGGCAGGACCAAGGGGTAGAGCTGCAGGAGGAAGCACATCAGCAGTGTGTGACAGAGGTGTGGAAAACTGCCAGATAAAGGAACACAAACAGGGAAAGATGACACCAAAACAAGAGGCAGGACCCCGTGGAATGGTCAGGAAGCAGCTCTGAACAAGTGAGTCTTACCTGTCTCAGGTGAGAAGCTGTGATGTTCCATGGAAGGAGGTGTAAAACTGGCCTTTGACACAATGGAAGAGGGTGATTTTAGGGAGTCTTCCCTACACATCCATGGCTCCTCACAGCCAGAGGCTGGACAGCTGGAATGGGACCGAGCCAGGGCAGCACTCCCTATATTGGACCTTCTCAGAGAGGTACCTGTTGAGTTTCTCTGGAGATGCACAATAGGCTGATGGTAACAGAGGAAAACCCCAAACTGCCCCAAAAGGGCCCACGGGAGGTTTGAAACAAACCTCCTTCCTTTCAGAAAAGTGTGAAAGGAAACATTTCATGTCCTAATATAATTTGTGGGGACGGCTCAGCATCAGAAACTTGCATTTAAATATTCCCTTCAAAGCTTAGGGAGGCATTTAAATTGGGAATTGGATTGGTATGAGGTTTGTGAAAGCAAAGACCTAAATGACGGGCTCTGCAGGTCTGGTTTTGCTCTGGACCTTCCCAAAGGAAGAGCCAAGGAACAGGGAGGAGCCAGGGAGCAGAATGGAAAAACTACAGACACATCAGAGGCTTGTTTACACTTCAAAGCCAGTTTGGATAATTCAGGGTGTGAGCCAAAAGCACAAAAAACTATTCCTATTTAAAATTATTCCAAAGTAGGAGCGCCCTGTTCTGCATCAGCATAATCCACATTTAAATGGATTATGATAAAGGGGAGTAAGGTGCTTTTGTGCTACAATACAGGTTTCCCTACATGGGGTTATTTAGGATAACTATCCTGAAATAATTCCATTTGCAGACATCCTCTGGAGCACAGTATCAGAGCCGAGCAAGCGACGCCCCGACACAGGATGAAAGTGTTTGTGTGCACACTGTAATATACAGGCGTGAAATATCATTTCCTAATTTAATCACATTATGCAAACCTGGCTTGGTTGGGGCACTTTGAATATCAAGGAATTCTTAGACACAGCAGCGATGAGCAACACAGAGAATCAGGATCCGTCTCCAGTAATTACACACCACATCCATGGGGTGGAAAATACCTCCCTCCTCGCTTTCCTCCTCGGGTACCTGCAAGTCTCTGGAATGTTTTATGAGGAACAGTCTGGTGCCCGACAGGCCAGGATGCCTCCAGTGACCTGTGAGTGGGAGGAAGTTGGATGATCTGGGTTCACTTGTTGATTCCACCACAGATGCTCAAGCCCAGCAATGGACACATCACGTAGGATCGACTTTCTAAAAGCACTGAGACTTCCCAAAATTTTGGACACGCTTCATTCCTGCAGGCCCACAGAGACACCCCAGAAGAGTCAGGGGTCGTGCCAGGCCAATTCTTGTCCCTACTGGAGTTCCCTCCCAGCTCACTGTCAAACGAGGCCATTCCCTGATGTGTCCTCTGCCCTTCCATCCAAACAGAAAAAAGGGAATTTTACACAATTCTGGGCTCAACCCTGGTATAAATTCCCACACTGATTACAAATCTCATCGTGGGAAAACACGTAATATCGTGTCAAAGAGTAAAAATAGATCCAGGCTCATGGTTTCTACGCCTGTTATAGAACAGGCTGGAATTTCAATCCTAAAGGGAAATTGAAACAAAAAAAGATCTTTTTTGAATTAATTTTGAATGAGTGACAAATCCAGAGAAACCACATGCCAAGCCCTGACAAGTGAAAAAGAAAAGGAACATTATCAAAAACTCCTCAGTCTCTGAGAGTCAGTTGTCCCAAGGGCAAACTGGGGGGAACAAGGAGCTGTGGCTGTGCTGCATCATTAATGCCAGTGAGCAGAGGCTGTGCTGGAATTCCACATGGCTTTGGACACACTAAATAATTACCTCTAAGCAGGCACCTTAAAAGCAACAGGGTAATAACAGCTCTTGGTGTGAAACAACCCAATAAGCAGAGTTTGCTGACCTGTAGTTAATGCATTCCTTCCTACAGGAGAGTCCATTAAATTCCCAGCTTTACATGCAGAATCCAAGGAGCCACATGGCCTGTGAGCAGGGGAAGTTTTTCCTGTTAGTGCAACTGAATCAAAACACCAAAACTGGAAACGTTTTCAAACGAGGCAGTAAAATAAATTTTATTTGTGAGGGTGACACAATGATCCCAAGATTACTGGTTTAGACTTCGTGTTCCCTGTCCAGGCTGCACATGGAACATGTGGAGCCTTCATTATCCCAACAGAGCTGGCAGAGAGGCTCTGAGCCTGGCCATCACCTGGCACCTGGCCATGCTGAGCCAGAGGGTACCATTTTGGTCTTCCTGCCTCACCTTTACATGGTGAAGAATTCCCACTGCAGCCACCTGAGCATCGCCCCATTTCCAACAGGACACCACAAACAGCAATAATCATTCCAGACACTGAATATCCACCCAAGCCTTGTCCCCATGATCATGGTGCTGCACCACCCCAGAACCTTTCCAAGGCAGGAAAAATTATGGCAGTGCCATTCTGGGTGACTCCTTTGCATGGCTTTATCCTGACACCTTCAGATGCTTCTCAGCTGGTTATTTTCCAGCAGAGAAAAGGCTAAAACGACACCCTGAAATCCAGAAGGATTTCCCATCAGGAAGAATATTATTTTATTTCCAATGATAAAAAGTTCTCTCCTTTAAGAATCCCTGTTCCACTTCTCTGCCCGCTGGTTCCATGTGGAAGCAAAGGGAGAAAGGGAGGCAGGGAGGCAGGACACATGGGATGCAGGTGCTACTGAGGAGGAGGAGGAGGCTGCTGGAAAGGCCAGTTTGCTCGGTTTGGACCATGAAAACAGCCTTTCTTACACCCTCTTGGCAATGTGCTGCTGTTTTGCCTCTTAAATGGACCCTGGCACCACAAGGAATTGCTTCAGCCCAGGCCTCCCACTCCTGACCCATTTTCATTTCATTTCCTCTCCCCAGCCCTGTCATATGGCAGCAGCACATTATATATTATATATTATGGCTTTTGGAGTTTCCTGCTAATTTGGTCATCACAGGGAGCCTCCAGGAGCACTCAGTAATCACCACACCAGTCTTGTAGCACAGATAACTCTGACCTGGCCCTGTTCAGGCTCTCTCTGTGAGGAAGGCAGGGTTTGGCACAGCTCTCCAGGGCCAAAATGGGAACAGGCACATCCACAGCCCCAAAAAGGACAGGCAGCCCCTCATCAGGGCACAGCCACGTGTGCACTGGGCAAAGAGGGGGGGCCCAGACAAAGTGTGAAGGTCCAGCTCTCCCCAGGAAAGTGAGCAAGGCAAAAGAGGTGGGGAAACCCTACAGAGCATCTTTCAGAACATCTGGCACACAGAGCACTCAGAGAATCTACACTCCAGGTCTTACCTGCTAAAGTAGAAAACTCAGACAAAATGGTAAAAAAATTAAGGAGTGTTCCTGTTTTAAAGTATTCTTAAAAAAAAAAAAAGTTGTCAGTGCCTTTGAACCTGCTCTGCCAAGGAGTAATTCAGCAAATCCTGCGAGGAAAAATAGCTCTGTTCAGCTCAGCTCAGGGCAAAATGTTTTCTATTAATTCCTGTCTTAGTAGGGTTTTTCACAGCTTTGGAACATAAAGAACCTTTTGCTTCAGTTCTCTGCACATTTTGGAGCCAACATGGAAACCAAAACCAAAACTGTGTGGCTTCACAGCTCCTAAACACATCAGCAGGGGTTAACCTCAAATCCAGGAGACGGAGCTCACACAACCAGCCTTCCCCTGGCTCATCCCAGCACCATCAACACACACCTCGGAGTATCAGACATGTCCAGCAAAGCCCCAGTGTGATGCTCTGGGCAGGTTTCTCCTGTGCTTTGAGAGAACACTGTAAGAAATTAAATTAAAACCCTGTTTTGATTGGTTTTGTCTTGAAGGTGTTCGCTCAGAGCTACGTGAGTTTAAAACTGAAAAAAAAAAAAAGAGGGAAAGAAACAGGTTTGAACCTTATCACTTTAAAGCAGAGAAAATAAGGAATAAGTAAACCCTGGAAATCCTTTATCCCAAACTCAGCCATGCCCAATAACAGACGTTTTAAAGATCCAAGAAACTGCTGTTCAAAAAAAGAAAGAACAACCACAAAACGAGCTGACATATTTTCCCAATTCCCGTGTCAGAGTCTGGTTATGTACTTGAAACTTTCTGATTCCCATATAATCCAACTGGGGACATTTTAATTACACAGCATTTTCTGCTCAGCCCAGGCCCATAATGACACCCTTCAGCCCCAGCCTCACACACTGCAGACCTGTTGGGAAGGAGCAAACAAGTGTGTTATAATATCCCACATTCCAAAACAGCCATTGCAGACTTTTCCTGATTTTTTCCTTGAGCAAATTTTGCTGAGGAATCACTGTCAGTTCTCTAAAAGCAGCATCACGTGGTGCTGGACTTTTTCCTCCCCAGCACAGCTGCTGATAAAACCCTGTGAGCATCCTCCCTGGGAGGACACAGCAGCAAATGTCCAGGGCAGCCTTACAAGGCAGAATTGCATTATCCTAAAAACAGGGAAGATTTACTTCACCTCCCTGCGTGTCAGTGCGTGATGAACTGGGACAGGATGGATTCCAGCTGCTCTTTTTGGTTGTTTTGGTGAGTCCCAGGCTATCTTCCCTCGTGAAAACATGGATGATTAACCTGTTTCATGGCACAAACTGTCCAACACTTGTGAAAAATCGAATGGGTGTCTTCTGAGGGAAGAAACAAACCTGGAACATCCCACCTGGCCCTGCTGGAGCAGGCACTGATCCTCTCCCCATCACAGCGAGCTCTGTCACCACCAGATGAGCTCCAAGGAAGAGGCCAAACCAGTCTGGGAGGAGGTGGCAGAGTGCAAGATCAGTGCCCTCTGCTGAATCCACAAGCTGGGGAGACACACAAGAGCTCCCCAATAAACAAAAGCTCCAAGAGCAGGGAATGGCAACTGCTGCATTCCCAGAGCAACATTTAGCAAGAGGAGATGGAGCATCACTGAAGCCCAAGGGGGTTTTGGTGGTCCTGCAGCAGGACACTGTCAATAATCCCAAAAATACTGACAGAAAAAATGATGGAGCTTCCTCTGTCTACTGTAAAGTAACTCAGGGAGATCCACTGTTTTCACGTTTGGGCACAAACACTACAAATATTTGACAACATCAAGGAAACATCTACTAAGCCAAAGGTAATTTACCCAAATCAAAACACACTCAGGCAAGAAATCACTTCAGAGAATTCAGTGATTAGGTTGGCCCCACCTTGTAGTGCTGCCTTAGAGTTGATTTATAGATCAAAAATGATACTACACTTGCTGGCATCCAGATCTAACCACATTTTAGTTTTTTTCCTTATAGACTTGATCAGCAGAATTTAATTTTTCACAAATTTTGCTAAGCTTTACTATTTAACACGTGGAAAAAGACCATCCTGCCAGTTCTGAAACAGATCCTCTCAGACACCCTCTCCCTGTTCCCCAACAGCAAAGGGTTTTCTCTCTGCCTTCCACAGCTGTCTCGAGTTAGACTTACATGAATCAGCTTATTGGATAACGACCTAATTGCACATTAGCACAGAAACAAAACACTTAAACTGTCACTTTGCATTTTCAAGACAACTAACTTATTTTTTACGTTGTCCTCAGCCAGCCAGAAGAACACAGAGATCCAAATCAATACAGTCAAGGCATGGAAAACAGACAAGTTGTGTGTTTTAATTCCACCATTTCCATTTTGCTGCTTTTTTTTTTCTAATCTGTTAATACAACTGATGTCTGTTTAGTTTGATCAGTGAAAATTTCCTGCACTAAATTACTGTTGATGGCTGATAACAACACATGGAAACTCTGTAAGGTTAAACCTTTAAAGAATTAAAAATGGCTGGAAGGATAAACTTTACACAGGTAGGATAAATTCATTTTTCCTTAAGTACAGAGGGAGTGCTTCTCAGGTAGCAAAGTCAGGTTTTCCTTCCTCAAATGGCAACTTGTTTCATACAAAAGGAATATTCTGTCCCTGCTTCAGATGGGAAAATGGACTCAACCAAATCCTATGAGCATAATTCCTAATGTCAGCCCTGGCATGGGCTGATGCCTCTTGCAGGAACTTACTGTCAAAACTAGAGACAAGAGCAAAGGAAAACACATCCTTGGGAGAGTTCAACCTGATCTCTCCCCTCTGCTCCCACATCTTGACTCCAAAAAGTGACAGTTCCACTTGGTGGCAAAGCTTCTGCCAGCGACTGATCCCCAGGAACAGTCACACTCAAAGGCTGCTAAGAACACTCTGTAGGATTGTTCCAAACACGTTTTATTTCTGGTTTGCTGGGTAGTCTCTACAATGGCTCACTAGTTTCTGCTGAGAGCACTCAGGTTTGCACAGAAAACCAGTCCCTGCCCAAGGCCACTCACCTGCCCGGGGCTGGAGCATCTCTGGGGTTGTTTAACAGAACAGGGGCTTGGATTTTTTGGAGGAATCTTAGGGAGATGTAGGTAAATCTGCCTGGAGGTTCCCCCCCCCCCAGTAACTCCCCATAAACATGAACACAGCAAGAAGGGAGACAGCTCTGCCTTCCAGCCATTTCAATTTTAACTGATGTCAGTGTTTGGTGTCACTCTCCATCCCACGGGGGGAAAAGCTGCGTCACCCAAGAGGACTTTGAGTCACCAAATCACTCTTGGGCTGCAGAACTGTCCTGGCAGAGCCACAACCCCCTGTGAGGACAATTCTGCCTGGCAGATGGGCACTGAGAGCTCCTCTGGGTCAAAGTTTCTGCTCACAGGAAGGTCTACCCCAAAACACAGATTTTCTTCGGGGAAAGGTGTAATTAACAGCAAGAAAAAGCCCCGTGAGTGCTGCACCTACACTCACATTCTTCCTTCAGCAAAGCACTCCCAACCTACCATGGCCTAAGGCACAAAGGCTCTGTAAACTGATCCTGGAGCAAACTCCAAGCTCCGGAGAGATGAGCTGGTGATGATCTGCTCCTCAGGAAAAGGCCATCCTTAAACAGGAAACCTAACACGAGAAAAAGGGCCTTGTTAACTCTTTGGGCCCTGAGGCCTTGGGAGCAAAACATATGGTCAGAATTACCAGCCCAGGCGAGGCAGAGCAGCTCACTGTGACCACAGTGCCCCAGGACCACGGGACCCTGGTTTGTAGCATTCATTTTTTATAATATGAACCACAAAAATTAGTACAAAGCAGTATTTTCTTGCAGTGCTCAATTCTTTCAGAGATCTCTTATGAAAGAGAGGTCTGTCACGATAAATTCAGATGCATTTCAAAAGGAAAGGTGAATTCTTTCCCAGGGACTCCTGGATTCCAGGCAAAATAAGACTTTGAAAAGCTTTAGGGTTAAGCTTGAAGCAGGTAAGAAGTTTTCTTCTCTTTTAGTAACATAAAATACTGATTTTTCAAACAGATTCTATATATCACTGTCAAAAAATTCGTTTCTGAATTTAAACATCAGTACTGTAGACCTTTAAAAAATAAGTTACACAGCAAAAGTATCACACCTTTGCTTAAAAAGTGTAATTTCTTGGAAAGTCCTCAAAAAATCTGCTTTGTTAGAGTCCAATCTTATCATGGGCCAGTTCTTTTGTTCCTGGTTTGGAAGCAAGGGCTGTATTTATTCATTCCTCGAGGTTGCTGCTCCACTGGCTTTGGATGCAACCCCTTGGATCTTCCCCTCCGTGGGGGATTCAGATCCTGGGCTGTGCCCTCGGGCAAAACATATGTTCCATTCCAACCTGAATCCAACCAGGGAGCAATTCTTTTATGTTTATTAATCACCTGCATGCAAATAGGTGCCAGTAAAAACTGCAGGCAGATTCTCTGTGCTGGGCTCACACCATCCAAGAGCTCCACACCCCGGGCTGGGGTCGGGAACAATGAATTCCTCCAATAAGGAGGCATCGCTGCTTTGATATGCAGTGACAAAAATATCACATCAGCTCAGTCCCTCTGCAGTGACGAGCCTGAAAGGAGACAAGAAACCTGCAAAAACATTCAACATCAGTGGTAAAATAAATTAGAGATGCTGCATTAGGCCAAACAAGCACATTAATGCAACACCAAGGGGTGAGATCTCAGTCGCTGAACGACAACGCTCAGACTCTGCTCGTGCTAAATGTGACCTGCCAAGAGGAAATCATCGGCCTGGGAACTGCTGCCTGTAAAGTTTGAAAGGTTTTTAAGAGAAAAAGTGAATTTTAGCAAAATTTACTTCGTCTCAGATAAAAATTTGGGAGTTCTGTACCATTGCAGCCACTGCAGCAAAACCAGAGGATAATTAAACTCTTCCTGGGAAGGATGAAACTACAAAGCCTGGTAGGACTTTAGGGGAGAATGAGATTTATGTAAGAGGCAGGGTGAGTTAAGGCACTGGAGCTGCAAATTTCTTCTGTGACATTAAGCAAGTCTCAGCCTCATGCAGTTTTCACCTATTCCACAGGGCAGGAATGCTTGGTATTTAAGGCTGACAACTTTTTGGGGAAGAAACGTATGTTTTCAAACGTGCTATTGAGGCAAAACCAAAAATCTTTGACAAATAAAGAGCTGGGTCTGTCACTTATCATATCCAACTGAGAACTGTTATGCCATGACACAATCCTGCACACATCCATCCTTCTATTCCCAAGATTCTTCTTTCCAAGCTTACTCAAACATAAAATAAGCACCCAGAGCACTTTTAATGCCCATTCAAGTAGGGAAGGAGTCACACCAAAAACTCACCTCAGAAGAATCACTTCTGGGCAGACCACAGGTATCAGCCACAGGATAATTATCCAAGGCTGTTCCATGAATGGGGGTTTCATAGGGAAGCAGCATCCAGAGCCTGCATGACCAGGGATTAGTCTCATGGAAACAAAGCTCTAACTGGTTCAGACTAATTCAAATATTTATGAAAAGTGCTGCAGTTCAATTTCTCATCAAACTGCTGTCATGTACTTCTAAATGCACAGATAAAACAATTTAGAAAAATCACACAATTGATACATCTGTTTCTATTTAAAATACTATTTAAATTCTATTTAAAGTAGTTATGAACCCACTGTGCCAGCAGAAACCTCTTTCCCAGTAACCATGGCCAGGTGAGTTAAAAGTGCATTTTAAACTCCACTCTGTGGGAAAATCTTTGTTTCAATCTAATTCAAGTCAAAGAAAATTATATCCAAAGCAAATCAAGCCTTTGAAAACCTAATTATTATTTTGTAAAGTAAACAGTGGTAACACCTTTGGAAAAATAGAGTAGATGTGGTGTATGATTGGCATGGAACACTTGTGTGGGGTTTGCTGAGCTTTAAGGATGAGGAGAGATGACAGCACAGTGCCATGTAGAAAATACAGCTTTCCCACAAAGAAGATTTGGGGAGCAGTAAAATCAGAAGAGGAAAGATAAATAACCTGAATGTGCCCCCATGAACAGTAAATCAACTTTCACCTTCACTGTGGAACAATTTACTTAAATCCTCTCAGGAAGGATGAGTGGAATAAAAAGATAAAACTGGCTATATAAATGTCAAACTTTATTTGATCTCCCACTGCTGCACATGACTTGTGTGCTCCAAATGAATAGAAAAAACCAAACCCAAAAGTGAACAAAACAAGAAGGCTGCTGAAGAAAGATCTGGGGGGTTAGGACTCCAGTTTTGTGAGGGGTACATTGTCCACGTCATGGATGCCCTCCTTGTCGATGAACCGGGCGTTGAAGGAGCTCAGGTTCAGGATGAAACGTTTCTTGAGCTGTTCAGCAAAGACAAAGAGACAGAAG
Source organism: Manacus candei (assembly GCF_025592945.1). Classification (NCBI taxonomy): domain Eukaryota; kingdom Metazoa; phylum Chordata; class Aves; order Passeriformes; family Pipridae; genus Manacus; species Manacus candei. The sequence continues at coordinate 199,394 of NW_026138252.1, forward strand.
AGATGAGAGTCACTCAAAGCTTTAATAAAAGAGGAGAAAATAATTTAAGAGATGTGCTGTTGCACTACAAAATTTCCATCCTGGTTCTAGTGACCTGAAATGTTTGGAACTAGGGTGGGTTTTTTTCACTGCTCAGGAATGAATTAGGGTGAGTTTGTCCTCTGTTGTAAGACAATCCATGTTAGACAAGCCCAGGCTAGAGATGCAAAATTCACAGGCCTTAAATGTTAACATTAAGCAGGAAGACTAGAGTGGGCTACAATTTTGGGCACAAAGTGCATTTATCACAAAGATACTTCAAGCAGGACCTCTTTAGAGAATTTCTTCCTGATGTTTCCCCAGAGTTACATTTGGTTCAATCTCTTAAAGACAAGGATAAAGACTACCTTCCTACAATAAAAGCCTTAGTGTCTGAAATATCTGGAGTCTTGGTTTACACTAATATTAGTCATGAACTTTAAGGTCAAGGCTTTACTTCAGGTATCACTTCAGAGGCTGGAAAAGAACTAGTATATAATTCTAAGAGTGCTTAAGTGTAACACAAGTGACAGAAGGATGCTGCAGGATGTTCACAAGAACCATCAGAGGAAAAGGTCTGTATCAATATTATGCTAAGCACGGAAGAAGCAGAAGTAAAGAAAAGCAATTAAGCTCCAAGTTTAGGTTGTGGAGGACGTGAACCGTGCAAAGGCAACACAAGTGCCCACAAATCCCTTCCCTCAGTAGCTCCTCCACATCTGGCCAATGTGCATTTATTACCCTTCTGGCAAAGGCAGAGAAAAACGTGACAAGGGGAAGAGGAAAGTCTCAGCGAATGAATGCAAACAAACATCCCTTTCTCAGCATCACCAGGGCCCGAGTTTGGCAACTCACCTCCACGAGGCATTTTTTCAAGAGCTCCATGGCTTCCTCACGTGTGATACCTGAAAGGGAAAACATCCACAGATTGATTTCATTAGAGGCCATCTCCCTCTCTCCGCCGAAACTTTATTAAATTTAAACAACTTTTCAGCTGAGCACCAAAACCTCTCTCCTTCCCAGCTCCCAGCAAACACTTTCCAGATGTCCCGAGGACGCCCTGCACCGCCGCGCTCCCGCCGCAACAAGCCATTGAGAATCGATTTGTTCCAGGGAATGGGAAGCATGACGGAATTCTGCCTCCCATGGCCAGGGCCCGGGCTCTGCCTCCCTCTCCTCGAGTTTATTTCAGCCCCAAATCAGCTCCAGCTGCCCCCAGGCCGGCTGCGAGTCGGGGGCAGGAGGTGGAGATGGGTTTAGCACAACAATGTTCCTGTGGGGACGAGCTCAATAATGGGGAAGGCACGTGTGGGATGCTCCTGCTATTCAAACACTTTGGGATAAAATCCAGCACTCTGTAGGGATGACAAGCCATGGCAACCTACGGCAGGTCATTATTTTTCTCCGTTCCATGAGGAGTGGTGGAAATGGAGCAACAGAATTTTTAAGGGACACGACTGGAAAACAACCAAGGTCTGTGGATCTCTCAAAATTTGTTTCTACACTTTGTTCCAGATCTGCATCCACTGTTCAGCCAGAAATTCCATTTGAATAAAACTATCAGTTTACAGCTACATGTCTTGCAGGAGGTGGATGAAAGGATTTCTAATCTCAGAGCAGAGATATTAACTTAAACAGCACACGGGAGTGAAGTTGTTTTGTAGGTAAAGCCAAAGATGTCAGATTAACAATATTCCAAGCTTTGCAAATTTCCTCATTTGTACAGCAGGGATGGGGCCATGTTCATTCCTTGGCAGTGGGTTATGATTCTAAAATTAAAACTTTAAACAGGTACAAACATGTACAAGAATTACAATGAGCAGCTGCCACGTGCACAGAACTGCAAATCAGTCCAAAACCTCTCTGTTACCCAGAGAAGCTGCCCCATTCCTGGAAGTGTCCAAGGCCAGGTTGGACGGGGCTTGGAGCAACCTGGGATAGTGGAAGGTGTCCCTGCCCATTGCAGGGGGTGGAACAAGATGAGCTTTAAGGTCCCTTCCAACCCAAACCATTCCATATTCCATGATTAATCACCACCACTTCAGAGTGCTGGAGACAATCTCACTAGGATTATCTTTTCACTTGAATGTTTTTCATATATCACACACAAAGCCAATCCAAGATATGGAGCAATAGGATCTGGGACTGCCCTCTGCAGATTGATAATCTGGGAAAGTGGACATGTCAGAGCCACCAGACAAGCAGGAAGACAATGTTATCAAACTGTTATTTATTAAAAGCAGACTACCAGCAGCTAATGGTCCAGAAACTGAAACTTCCTTCACTTCAGTCTAAGTTGCAATCAGGAAAAAAAAATTCAGGAGCTGCCTAGTTTCACGTTACCATTCCAGCAAGGCAACACTTAAAGCTCCCTTTATCCAACAAAAAGTCAAGTTCCAATCTCTAGCACCACAGCAATCACACCTGATTTGGCAAATGTCAGTCTCACTGATGGATAAATTAAAAGACCTAAATAGAAACAGGAGACTTTTCCTGTCCCTGACCCCAGTTACCTGGCTTGTAATAGCGGTCGAGGATGCTGAGGGTGAGGAACGCTCCGTACCCGTGTGCTGCAAAGGGAGCCTCGGCCAGGGCTGCCAGGTAGTCCATGAAGTACAGGGCAGGGCCCTCGTGGTCGTCGTAGCCAGCCAGGAGGAGGTTCACGTGGTAGGGGGTCTGCAAACACAGGGGTGTTTTACACCAAAGCACCGACACCTCGGCCTTGGGATCCCAGCTCCCCGTGGCACCTGGAGAACAGCAGCACTGCTGCTGCCACAGCTCCTTACCACAACATGCTGCCTCAGCCCTGCCTGCAGCAGATCGTGGGTCTCAGCCTAAAAACCATCAGCTCTCCTGGCAGCATGGACTGCACAGCAAATAAAACCATAGAACTCTGATTCTCCCGCAAACCGGCGTGTTTGGGGTTTTTTTACAGCTTTCACAGCACACTCCAACTCCAGTGCGGTTTTCACACCAGCTTCTTTCATCTCAGTGTAAAACATACAGCATTTTACTGTCGACACGTGAGCACAACATGGACATTCTGCAGTTTCTAAGAACTCTTTGTTCCTTTAACCTGCTCTCTGCTCTTTTCCCAGTCCCCTCCCGGTGACCACGGCCCGTTCCAGTGCACACAAAAGCTCTCACACAGTGCACACAGTTACACACAGGGCCCTGTTCACTGGCAATTTGATTTTTTTTATTGCATGTACCAAGTTTAATCTTTGGCAGTTTCCTCCATGTTCTGGGTTTAGCGTTCCACCATCATGAATAAATCAAACATCCCCTCTTCTCCCACATCTCCTTCCAAGATCTGTACTTTGTAAGACCATGAAACACACGTGCACTGTGTTATTTTTAAATGCAGGCTCAGAAAAAAATTTGGGAATTGTATGTATTTTTAAAAGCAGCTCTTATACAGTTCCAGTATTTTCATATCTACATAATGTTTCTCATTAAATTAATTGTACTAACAGGATATCTCTAAACTGCTGGAAAGCCTGGATCAACAAAGCAACAAAATAAGAAAAAAATGATGATGCAACCAACAGATTAAAACAGCAAACAGAATTTTACCCTAAAGCCAAAACATTAACTGTATCGCAGGAAAAAGTTCATTTTGATGCTAAGTACAGTGAATTTCCACGCAAGAAAAAAATAAATCACAGGACACTGTATTTTTACTTTCAGACAGTAAGCAAGAATAAAGCAGGCTTCAGTTATATATCAAACATCACTGTAAACGGTGTGATTTAATCTTCAAAGCATCCAAGAATATTTGGAAAGAAGTTACCACGCAGCTGTATTCGTTTAATTAGGCTGTATTTCATCATTTATTTATTCTGAAACATCACACAAGTTGATATTTAAGAGCCATGACACAAGATCACTCAAATTATTGTGTGACTTGGAATTACCAACATTGGCATATGCGAGATACTCAACCATAAATAAATGGTGTTATACACACTTAAACCCATCTGTAAACTGATTTTCAGTTGTAAGTTCTCCTGCTAATGGTCTCTGAGACTTCTTAAAACTCAAATGTAAATAATTATCCCCCATGCCTTATTACTGAAGAAAGGCAGGATTTAAACATTAGAAAATCTACATAATCTATTTACTACTCCCCTGATTATAAATGAAATTTGCAGCATAACACCTCGATGATGGGACTGGAATTTCTTGTACATCCCATTCCTTTAGTCTATCCCGAAGGCAAGCCTTCCTTGGCTTCTGTGACTCAATCCATGCCAACAGTTCTGAACTCTTTACAAGACTGGTGTGGTTAAAGGGTCACCAAACGAGTGATGACTGACACCCAGAGTTCTTTATCCCAAACTCCTCTTCCTACAGGGACACACTTCCCAGCCCCAGTAGCTTTGCACTTGACTGCTGTTTGATTTAAAATAACGACAGCAATTAGGAAATGTGTGAAATTCTTCAGAATTTGCAGCTGAAGAGCAGAGCTGTGCTGAACAGCCCGGCCCAGCTCGGGAGGGTGGTGATGGTGACACAGCCCTGTGACATCTGGCGGAAGCCAAAGTCACAGCGAGGGGGGAAAGGTGGGAGCCAGGAAGTTTCCTGCCAAGTGTGGACACAGGGAGAGGGGCTGACAGGCTGCCTTTGGACTCCAGCCAGACCCTGTCACCTATAATTAAACAGCATCACAACTAGAGACTGAACTTCACCACCTTTGGAGGGACAGGAGGTTGTTTCTCCTACTCCCCACACACACAACCTCAGCAGTGAGCTAAATGCACTAAACCTGGCACCTGGTGAACCAAGAGAGGTGCTGGAGAAGGAAACAACAGAATCACAGAATGGTTTGGGTCAGAAGGGACTTCATCTAATCCTGCTCTCCTTCAGCTTCAGGCCATTCCCCCTCGTCCTGTCACCACACACTGCAGCACCACTCACCTCCAACAAGAGTCTAATGCCTGAGAAAGTCCTGTTGCAATTTAACCTTTCCCCTTCACACACCTTCAGGCCTCTGTAACAGCTTCACACGGTGAGTGCCAATACAGTAAGAAACTACATTTTCCCCACCAAACTTTTTACTTCTCAACTATTTTCCTACTCCTAACAGGAGGCACTGGCATGTTTTACCTTCTGATTTTTTAATTTCTAATTTTTTTCCATCCACATGATTACACCAGTAGCCTCCAGGAATCCCATATGCAATTCAAATAGACACTGAGCACTAGTGTTAATCCCTCTGGTATCCCATGTAGGATGACGGAAACGTAACAAAATTCACAGGGAAAAAAAAAAACCAAACACAGATTCTGACGGCAAGGCTTGTATTATCAAATTCTAAATGCCACAAACAAGTCATTAAGTGCTGTGGTTGGAGAGGAAGGGTTCTCCCTGCAGTGTGGGGAGCAGTGTAGTGTGACAGCAGTGTCAGGGAGCGCCGTGCCCCGGGGCGCTGCCATCTGCACCAGAGCAGCGTTTTGTCTCCGGTAAATAAACACATCTGCCTCTGCCAGTGTCCTCCCCACTGTGCTGCCCATCTGGAGCAGGTGAGCTGGAAGACAGGCGTGGGCTCAGGAAGGAGGGGAGCCACGGGGAGGATCAGGCCTCAAGGGATGTGGCACAGAGGAAGACAATGGTGCCACATCGATCCTGATGGGCAAGTCCACCAAAAAGCCTGTTAAAGGTACTTTAAATCATAAGTAAGAAACAGCTGCCTCTGTCTAAGTGGGGCAGGACACTCAGTCTCATCTGTGCAGGTCAGATGTCCCTGAGATGAGCCACCAGCACCAGGCAGCCCCCAGGGCCAGGCCCCAAGCATTATTGCTTCCCATCAGCCTCAAAAACCGCACAGAGGTGCACAAAACACACACAGACCTTCCAAATCCCACCTGAACACCAGCCAAAGCAAACAGCATCACTGCCAACCACCAGCTACCAGCCGTGGAGTTGGCTGAAGCCATTTAAACCAAAGAGTCGTGTGGAATCACATCTGAGCTGGAAGGGACCCCCAAGGAAAAGTTGTGACCTGCAGCTGTGATCCACACCAGAAAGGAGAACAATGATCTCTGGCTGCTCCTGGGGATGCGTTCTTGGAGAACTCTCACTCCACACACGTATAGTTCTCAACAATACAGCTCTGAGGTTAGTACTGGTCTTTATTTGCTACTGTAAAACCTCATTTCAGGCCTGAGCAGTGCATTGTTAGAATGCAACACAATTCATCCCACGCTCTATCCCTGACAGAGTTGATCAACTTCATTCTCAACATCCTCTTTCTTCCTGTTTTCTCTCATATAACACATTAACATTCTTCTCAATGAAATGCTTCCTGACCTTGGATTGCTAAAAGTCCATTTGCCCCTTCACAACATCTTTCCACACTTTGAAAAAAATCACCACAAGAAACATCAGTAACTGCAGTTCAGTAACTTGAAAACACAGCTCTAACTCGGATTTGATATTTACTGAAAGCTTCATGTTGCTGTTTACAAAAGGCACTTGTTTTGCTAAGTACATCAAACAGCTTTGCTCTACGAAATCACTTCCCAAGAAGATTAAACGGATTTGGTGCATTTGCATGAAAACCCCCAATCTTATCGAGGGGTTTAATTCACTTCACGTCTGCAGTGAGTGACAAAGTGTTTACTGGGCCCAAGGCTGGAATTTTAAGTCTGCAGTTGTATCAGTTATTGATAAGTGATAAGTTTTTTAAGTAAGCAAATAAAGTTATATTTTACTAAGACATCCTTTCAGCAATGTGAATTCACAGAACCACTGAAGTTGGAAAAGCCCTCCAAGGTTGTCAAGCTCCCCCCGTGCCCGATGCCCACCTTGTCCCCCAGCCCAGAGCACTGAGTGCCACGGCCAGGCCTTCCTGGGACACCTCCAGGGCTGGGCACTCCAAACCTCCCTGGGCAGCCCCTGCCAAATTCAGCAGCACAGACAGCAGCTCCCACCTTGCTCAGACTCCACTCCTGGAGGATGGGCACGCTCCCTGTGGGATGCCCAGCCCTGAGCCAGCACTCACCCGACTGCGCAGATAGTCCGCCAGGTTCCGCCGGGTGAAGTTTGCAGCTGCCTTGGGAGACAGTTCATACCCTGGGGAGAGAGGTCAGCACTCAGTGGAGAACAGCACAAACCCACGCTCAGGCTTCCCCTCCCGCCTTCCCACTCCTGCCCTGAAATAAAGAGATGTTCTTTAGTGAGACAGTGTCGTGTCCTTTCCCCAATCCCTGTTTTTTCTGAAAGCTACAAGCACAGAAAGGACCCTCAGAATCTGGGGAGCTCATATCTGTACAGACCATGGCAATATTCGTGGCTACAAAAAACTGAAATATTAAGGACATGTAGCTTGAATTTTTTTGTCCAATATATCAGAAGAAGTGGTAACAGTTGGCATGCAATGGACACAGAAACCCAATCCTTTCCACCAACATTCACCTGGAAACCACCCCAGCTCTGCTCCCAACCTCCAGTACCTGTCCTGCTTCACTCACCATTTCTCATTTTGTAGAGCTGAACATTTTTCTGGATGTATTCTGCAAACTGCACCGTGTCTCCAGCCTCCCCCACACACAGCAGTAGGATCTTTTCGCTCATCTTAAACATTTTGTCATGGTCTAGGCAGAGAGAAACAACACTGAGAGCTGTGGTCATAGGAATAAATTATTTTGCCAATATCCTGACACACCAGGACTCTTTAGAAGCAAGAAGGAGGCTTGGATAAGTGCACCATGACCTGGAACACCACCAAAAAAAGTCTTCCTGAGCAAACCCTGACAAATTACTCCCTTCCCCTGATATCCAGCAGTCTCAAAAATTAGAAGTTTACGTGACCGAGACTTTTCCAGACACTCTTTTTACTTGTCATTTTATGTGCCAGGGCCTCACCACCATCACAGGGAAGAATTTCTTCCTAATCTCTAAACTAACCCTGCCATTCCCCCTTGTCCTGCCACTCCAGGCCCTTGGAAATAGTCTCTCTCCATCTTTCCCGTAGCCCCTTGAGGTACTGGAAGGGCCAATTAGGTCGCCCCAAAGCTCCTCTTCTCCAGGCTGAAATAAATTTACTAATTAAAGCAATCACCAGCAAACACCAATATTCTAAATAATTATGTGAAATTTATGGGGTTATGCCCCTAACCCTCCCCTTCGAGAGCAAATTAAGTCCAACATTCTAAATATATTTTCCTTAGTGAAAAATAACTATTTGGCAAGTCAACGCTTAGCTGGACAGGGAGGTTAAAGCTGAGAATCCAACACAGTGTTTATTATATATAATAATGTAGAATAACTTATATATAATAATATATATATAACACAGTTATAGTGACTGAGGATTGGGATCCTTAGAGCGGCCCTTTGAGCCGCGGGCTGGCTCCGAGCGCCAGAGGCCGCCTGGTATCTCCTACAGCGACCAAACCCCACCCGGAGCCCCCGGCATTGCTTCCCCGCACCTTTACCTGTGCAAAAACCTCCCCCGGGGCCCAGCGAGGCCTCGGAGCGCCCCAACCCCGCCCGGCGCGGGCACGGCCGGGGACACCGCACCGGGACACCCCCGGGCGGGGCTGGGCCGCCGGGGCAACCCCCTCATATCTCACCGTGTTTCATCTGCACGATGCTGGAGGCGGCCACGGTGTCGGCGGCCACCAGGACGTAGTCGGGGCCGCGGATGCCGATCAGGTACTCCATGGCGGTGACACAGCGGCTCCGCTGCCGGCGCGCATTGATGACGTCACGGAGCCGGGCCGAGGGGCGGGGCGGGCGGGAGCGGCCCCGCGGGGTCGCGGCGTGGGCGCGGAGGGAGCGCGGAGGGAGCGCGGGGGGTGCGCGGGGTCGGGTCAGTGTTTCGGCTGGAAAAGACCTCCGAGGCCGTCCAGTCCGACCTGTGACACACCCCCACCTTGTCCCCCAGCCCAGAGCACTCAGTGCCACCTCCAGCCCTTCCTTGGGCACCTCCAGGGCTGGGCACTCCAAACCTCCCTGGGCAGCCCCTTCCAGTGTCCAATCACCCTTTCCAGGCAGAAATTCCTCCTGATGTCCAACGTGAACCTCCTCTGGCACAACTTGAGGCCGTTCCCTCTCCTCCTGTCCCTTGTTCCCTGGGAGCAGAGCCCGACCCCCCCCAGCTCCCCCCTCCTGTCAGGGGGTTGCAGAGCCAGAAGGTCCCCCCTGAGCCTCCTTTTCTCCAGGCTGAGCCCCCCCAGCTCCCACAGCCGCTCCTGCTGCTCCAGCCCCTTCCCCAGCTCCGTTCCCTCCTCTGGAACACTCTCTTCTGTGTGTCTTTCTCTGGACATGCTCCAGCCCCTCAATGTCCTTCTTGTAATGAGGGCTCCAAAACTGAACCCAGGATTTCACATTCAGCCTCACCAGTGCCCAGCACAGGGGATGGTCAGTGTACTTCTATTTGTGTCCCAAACACCACCCCAAGCTGCATCCCCCGCAGCCAAAGGGACAAGCCCAAGCCTGGCTCACCTATTGAGACAATATAGGATTTTCTTCCCGGAGCTGCAGGTGTCCCTATGGATTCTTCTGTCAGCTGGTGGCTTCAGCACATGGCAAATGCCCAGCTGCACCTATACCCAAAAAACCCCTGTGTCATGGAGAGAACTGGGCATAACCTTTGTGTGGTTTAAAAAATACTAAACGTGCCAAAAAGCAACAGCAGATTGTCTCCAGGAAAGGGTATAAATGTGTGCAAGCAGCAAATTCACCATTTTGACTGTTTTCCAATTGCCTGTAGCAACACTTGTTCAGTCGAGTGCTGCATGTGTAAATCAAACCAGGAGGTTTTCTTTCACCGAAGGATTTTCTGTGTCGATCCAACCCGAAGTTTTACACACATTTTCCCCCTGTAGATTTCCATGCTTGTTCCACGTGTACAACAAGCCGTGGCCATCATTGTTTTTTCAGAGTGGGAAAGAGGATGTGCACCGTGAGCAGCTGGGATGGCCCAGGACAGGGTGTTATCTCTCCATTTTCCCATTTCTCCCAGCACTCCCCAGCAGTGCAGAACATCTTCCCACTGTGGTAACTTTGGGTTCCCTGTCCCAGTTTGGTTTGTCACTCAGACCTCAGTGAGGTGAGGGATCAGCAGGAACTGCAGAGTCCATTACGCAAACCCAGGCTGGTGACCCCAAAACCTAATCTTTGCAGGATGATCCATTTCATAAATGTTGTAAACCATAAAAGGAAAAGCTCCTTCAAATCATTGAATAGTTTTTTTCTCAGTGTGGAGGCACAAATTAAGAAATTGAAATATTTGGCAAAATATAGATTTCTGCAGTGTTGTGGGGCATTTATGGACAGCAACGTCTAGTCAGAGCTCCCCCCAGCTCCTCTAGCTCTGTCCTGTTCGAATTCCTGCTGGTCACTGAATTATTACTTTCCTTAGTATTTCCTGTGCTTTAAAAGTGGGGAAAGCACAATCAAATTATCGTCATGCTCATTTGGTTAATCACCCATTTAGTTACTTATTCAGTTCATTAACAAGACGCTGGCCAGTGTCAGTGTGGAGGAAATTCAGAGGGGCAGGCAGTTAGGAGACAGGATATAGGAGGAATAGGCCATTACTGCAGCCCAATGAATGGCAATTTCTATCCCTCTTTTCTGCTACGTCACTTCAGTGCACAGTTTGTTCTGGATTTTAAAAAAAACAGCCAACAAACAAACAAATGAGGAAAGCGTTCTGCTGCAGATCACCATCGCTTGTTAGAATCCATTTAGGCTCAACCCAGAGCTCTGCAGAAGGACAAACCGCCTATTTTAGGATTCCTTTTCTTCGGTTGAGAGAAATGTGCTGCTCCACAGGTCATAAGATGCCTGTAATTATGACCCCGAATGGATGGAAATGCTGCTTCTTGAGACAAATCCCATCTGACAGTTTTTACAGTACGTTCGTTCAGAGCAAAATGCCCTGTCCCCTGTCACCCGGATTGAAATTATTAAGGAAGACAGACATTTCACTGACAACTCTAGCCTCAGGGGGGAAAATATTCCTTCTGTTCCCCTCTGAAGGTCAGAGCTCACATAATGCAGAGCACTTAGAGCACGCGCGTACACACGCTCACGCACACGCGGGTGGACCTTAGCAGAGCTCTGCACGGGTTTGATGGCAAACAGGAACCAGCTCCACGGGCATCTCAGGGAGCTTGGGCCAAAAGAGATGGGCTCTGCATTTCTGCAGTGTTAATTCTTATTGTCTGGTAAATAATCTCTTTTCTCCTCTGCGTGTAAATCCCGTCAGGAGATGGTCATGTGTGCTCACATGTTCGGGCTTCCCCTCACATGGCACACGTGGCACATCAGGCACCGGCAACTCCCCCGACAGTGTGGGACCTGTGGGATAGTCACACTTCCCTGCTGTCTGTTTATTCTCTCAAAACACTTCTTGCCTTCTTTCCCTTCCTGATAAAAGCCCATTTGCGACCTGCGTGTCCCATTTCTCACTCAGGCTGCGCTGCCAGCTGTCATTTGGCCCAGTCTGTCACCCGGCAGTGTCCCCATGCCGGGGATGTGCAGGTCCCCTCCATGGGAGCACCGACTCCTGGCTGTTCCAGAGCTTCTTCGTGCTGGAGGAAGGGCAAAGCCTGGCCTGTCAGTGCCTCCCCAGCCCCGGCTGGACGTGTGAACACGGCGGTGCAGCCGCAGATGAGCTGTCAGTCACCGTGTCCTGCCTGTGGATCTCACCGGCCTCGCTCAATCTAGGGCTGAAAATTGGACCTGAGCCAAGGTGACCGGAGGTGGGAAACCAGCCTGCAGCTCATTAACCTCTTCCCATCCATCCTCCCCACCTCCCTGGTGGTTTGGCTGACACCAGGCTCACACCAGGTCCCTGCTGACCGCGCACGTGGCCTGGTGTCATTTGCACCGAGTTTCCCTGGCAGGACCCAGCTCCCCAGCACTGACCCTGCCTTTACAGCCTGTCCTAGAAACACTTTCCAAACCGGGGTGTTAATGGGCAGCTGGTTTGCAGCTCCTCTCCCAACACCCCAGGACAGAGCCCTGCCCAGATGCTGATCCACACCTCTCTTCCAGAAACCTGTGGATTAATGTCACCACCTGCCCAGGGACCTGAGGGGACCCCAACAACCCATCCCAGATTGTTTCTTTGGCAAGCATGTACCTCAAGTGCACAGTGGCAGCAGTGGTAGAGTGGGAAACAGAGCTGGGAAGCTTTTTGCCACATTTACTCGCAGAAAATGGGTGGAAATCCCAAATCCTTCTCCACACTCCCTGCTCTGAGCATCCCACCCCACTGTGCTCCTGTGAGGTGGGAGCACAGCCCTGCTCTGCCCCAGCTCCTGCCCCACTGAACCGACCCATGTCCCTGGCTGCTCTTCCCATGGGGACACCAGCTCCAGCACAGCATCTTCCCTCAGATCCACAAGAATCTTCAAACTTTTCTTTCTTCTTTCTCTCACTCCCTCTTTTTCAAAGTTTAATTCCGAACAGCCGGCTACGTTCAGCCTGACTGGTTTGTTATGGCTTATAATTTGTGTTAGGATTAATTAACTAATTACCGACAAATGTCCGTTGGCAAGATTCTGCTTCTGCTTGTCAACTTGAAGTATTTAATTATTTTAATCATTTACTTTCATCTTCAGAATTTATGCTCTTCCAAGAGCGTTTCTAGGCATCTTTTAATTATTATTCTGATTTTTTTTCAGAGGGGTGGCGAGCTGGGGGGGAGAGAGCTGGGGGATGTGATCAGTCCTCATTAACTATTTCAGTGAGGCAACTTCCTTGGAAAGTCATCCCTGGTTTTCAGGTGCTTTTGCAGAGAAGGGACATCCTGGAATGCAGGTGTGTGGGGATGGGCTGGGCTGTCCCTTCCCAGTCAGAATCCTCCCTTTCCCCAAAGGATTTCAGGGATCCAGACTGGGTGGTGCCATGATTCCTGTTCCCTGGTCTAGGGGTCAGGCAGGCCTTGGTTTACACAGATACTTCATCCATCAGGAATAACCCCTAAATCCAGAGGAGCGCTCAGGACACCACATAAGGCACCGAAGAGTCTCTGCAGGATGAAAATCCAAGGGGACTCACAGCCACTGTGCCAGCAAGTAAATAAAACAGGATCGTGGGAAAGCACCCATTTATACAAGTTTTTTATCTTTAAAAGATCATTAATTGCTTAAAACCCACAAACTGAATCCTGCTTTGAGCATCCCACAGGTTTGAATGCAGAAAGCGGGAGCACATCAGGACAGATTTGGGAATCCCAAATCTGGGGAATTCCCTGGATGGGAATCCCAGCCCAGGGCTATAGGTATGCATGGGAATCCCAGCCCCTGGACGTGCTGCCAGTGGTGGGACAGGAGGGCAGCAGGTAACTGGGACAGTGGAAAACCCAGCCAAGGGCATCTTGTTTTTACAGGAATTTCCATGTGGTTGCTGCAGACAGGACCCCACTGGGGCACACCCTGACTGAAAAGTCAACCTGCTCAGAAAAATAATGGGCCACCTGAAAGTATTTTGTATAAATTCAGTGTATGCATTTGATTCCTCCCTTCCAAACACACTGGCCTTGCTGTTCCTTCCCAGTTTTGATCTCCAGGTAGGGCAGGGCGCCAGAGGGATGGGATCCCCAAGGCAGGGATCTTTGGTTTGCACCTGCTCACACAGTATCATTTGGAGGGCACTGGGATGGCACCTCGGCACCTTCCCGTGCCTGGGCACGTTCTGGGAACACAGCCTCACACCCAACTAAGCACCAAGGGATCTAATTCCTCTTTTTCCTTCACACATTGGAGCAGCAGCACTTCTGTAGGATTAAAACACAAGAGGAGGAAGTGTGAGAAGCTGACAGAAGACAGTGAAACTCAGTGTCTTTCGCTGATACTTTCCAGCAGACTTCCAGGCTTTTTTTCCCCCCCTGCCAAATGCTTTATGCTGCCAACAAACCAAATTCTGAGGGGCTTGTAAAAATCTTCCTGTGGTGGGCACAGCCCCACGTTCTCCAGTGGGACACACACACACCCCGCTGACTTCAGCAGGAGTCTCTCCAGCAAAGACTAATGAAGGATTCAGCCCCAAGAATATTTCTTTCCTGAGACAAATGAATCCCTTGGACCGGAGCGCTGAGGAGAGCGTGCTATTTAAAAGGTTTCTTGAGGGTACATAATTATATTGAAAATAATTAGGGCCAAGGCAGCAGTATTATTACTACTTATCATATCACTCTAAACTTAATCCAGAGTGATCTTTGAAAAGGCATTGGGAATGCAGAGGATGGATCTTTCTTAAAGAAGATGGATCCATGATGTTGCCAGTTTGGGGCTGCCATGGGAGGCACGAGGCCAGTTTCCCCGTAGGACTGCCCTGGTAAGGCAGTGGGTATGTCCAAGAAGGGAATGGAGGGCCCAGAAAGGCTGGAACACAGCCCCAGGGGTCTCTGGAGTTTGGAATTCCATGCTGATCATTTGGTCCTTTGGACAAACACGTTCCACCTGCCTGCCTGTCAGGTGACATCCCAGACCCTTGCCCAGAGACTCGACAGCCCCTGGGATGAGATTTTCAGGGAGAGCGGAGGCTCCCGAGGAGCCCAGGGAAGCAGCATTGCCCTGGAGAGAGATCTAAATGAGATTGTCTTAATTAACTTCAGAATCCTGTTAATTAGAAGCCTCTATGCATTAAAAATTGCTCCAGAGACCAGACCAAGTCGTGGCTACACATGGAGGCAGAGGAAGAGGCAGGTCAGGCATGGATGGGTCACACCCAGGACCTGTTTGGGGCAGAGGCTGTCAAATGGCAGAGTTAAAAATCCAGCTGGGCCCCCAAGGCTGCTCGGGAAGCACTGGAAACTGCTCTGAGGATCCCACAGGGGCCATGGCATGGCAGGAATGGGGCAGGATGTTTTGGAGAAGCTGAGAGCTGCTGGGGGACCTTGCACGAGAGGAGGTGTGAGCAGAGGCCCAGGAGAGCTGCATCAGGGAAACTGAGGCACGAGGGAGCACGGGGGCAGGCTCTGCAGAGCTGTGAACAGCTCCTGGGATGGGCTGTAGGTACCCCAAGAAATCATCCCTACGGAGAGCACGGGGGCTTGGAGGGCTCCCCAGCTGAAGGGGAACAGCTCTGGGGTCACTGAGGAGCAGGAGCTGGGCTGGGGCTGGGGGTGCAGACGGGTCCTTGTGGGAAGGAGAGCCTTGTTCTATTGAAGGCTGACAGAATGAACTTCAGTTTATGCCCCTGGCAGTTTTTTACAGCTCAGCTATTCCATTTAGGGGTTGGGAGCCAGTGGAAGGAAGCTCGGATCGCTTCACTGACCAGCCATAACATCCAGCCAGTACATTAACTGCCCTGCTGCCCTGATCTGATGTGGTTTTACAGACAATAGCTACTGGCTATTTAGGCAATGTATAAATTAACATATTCTGCACAAACTAGAAGCATATTTAAATTAAAGGAAAGTGCCCTTTATTTGTCAATCATTCAACATTCACATTTTTACATTCCTTTAAAAAGACAATTTTAGCCTTCTGAATCCTACCTCAAACTGTTCATCTTCACAGGGGTAAAATGTTTGATTGCTCGAGTGTTGCTTTGCCCCCCTTCCCCTGTCTCCCTCCTTTAATTAAAACAATCCCAATCTGCTCTCTTGGAATTTCTTTCCCAGATTGGCTCAGTAACTTGTGACCTTCATTTCTGCCCAGGCTGGAATCTGCTGGCACGAAGGGTCAGAGATGTGGAGATAACAGAGTCACCTCACAGGCAGCCACCAGAACATGGGTGCACAGAAGTGTTTGGGGTGTTGCAGTAGCAAACTTTATCTGCCATTCCAGTACCGATGCCTGAAATGGCAATAAAGCAAGAAAGGGGTGTTGGAGATGTGTTGCATTGGACAAAATGATGCTCAAAGGGAGAAAAAATGACCTGAGTGGTATTTTCCAAATCTGACTCACTCATCTCTCAAGGGCCATTTCCATTAATTTTAAGACCTACACGACGCCAGTGCAAAACATTTCCAAGAGTCTCGGGGTTTCTTGAAGCTCTGCAGCTCTTGCAGATGTGAATTGCCACAGCTCAGCAAATTATCAAAGGGCTTCTCTCTTGACAGCCGCTGTCGGCAGTGAATCACCTTTCCCTGCTCGATGGTCTGATCCATCACCAGCAAGATCTGATGGCTTTTAGCAGCACAGTTCTGTTTGAATATTTGAACTCTGTTTTTCTGTCCACAAGTTAAAGGAGAAAAATTCAAAATAACCCCTGTCCTGAAACCTTCCCGTCCCAGCTTCTGCCCCGCTCCCACGGCACAGCGCTGAGAGAAGGGAAACATATCGCAAGGAAATGGCTGTTTGGCAAAGTTTGCCTCTCCCTGCCTGTCAGCCAGGCGCTGGCACCTCGCTCTTCCCGGCAAACCAGGGCCAGTGTGTTTATTTAAGACCCAAATCAGCATCGATCAGGGTCTGTCAGTCACTCTCCTGGAATAAAGCGCCGGGGCTGCGGCGGGGTCTGAGCGGGGATGGTAATGGACACACGCTCCAGTGAGCTCACAGCCATCCCACTGCCTGCCCCGAGGCTGGAATTCTTTTTCTTGTTATTATTATTATTATTCGGAAAATAAACATTTTGTTTGTTAAGAAACTGTATTTAAGGTGCTGAAATGGAGCTTTCTTTAGCACTGAGCGGCCTTTCCTGTAACCCCTCAGTCACGGAGTTCGGAGGAGCCGCCTGGATGCTGAGCCTGGAGTGTGGGGCAGCCTCAGCTTGTCCTGCAGCAATCCTGGGGGATGAGGAGGAGGAGAGCTGCTCCAGCAGGGAGCATGGATCCTGCACAGTATTGTGGTGCTGGCTGGAACTGGGCTGTGAACAATGTCTGAGAGGTGTGACTGCTGCAGCACATGGGAGCCTCCAAATTATAACACCAAGGGAGAAGCACCCTAACGGCCCTCAAAATGGAGCTGCTGCCTCCTCCCTGCTCCCCTCCCCTCCTCCTCCCACCTGCCTTTCATTTTTCCTCATGCATGGAAGGTATTAATTACCCAATGTGCTTTAATGGCTCGCAGGAAGTGCCCTGCAGCGATCCTGGAGCGGGGCGAGCCTTGCCCGCTGCGTGGCTGAGGAAGAGGAGCACAGACACTGGAAGAGTGTGAGGCTGCTGGGGCATGAGGTGTTTCCCGTGGCCCTGTGGAAGGCACCCCATTTTTCTGAGCCCTCTGAGCAGCTCTTTTATCTCTGATGTCCAGCTCCTGTGCCCTCGGGGTGGCTGCGCAGGGTTTGTTAACCTCCGGGACGAGCAAACTGTGACCTCTCACCTCCCTGTAATGAGCACGGCTGCTCACTCCTGCTCACTGACATTATTTGCTGCTGCTGAGCTGTGCCTGACCTGGCTGAGCTGTGCCTAACCTGTCTGAGCTGTGCCTGGCCCTGTTAACCTGTGAAGGGGGCTTGGGGGAGCATGGCCAGGTAACTCACCCGTCGCTATGGGAGAGCAGAGGGGGGAATGCATCCCTCCTGCATCTCCCAGGCAGGTCCCTGTCCTGCAGCAGGATGCAGTGCTGGGACCAGCGAGTACTGGACTCCAGGACTCCCCCTTTCTGCTCCCAGCTCTGTGCTCCAGCTGTCAGAGGAGGAGTTTGGGCACCAGGCTTGTCCCTAGCACAGGGAGCTCACCAGCACTCTCCTCCCGCTCACAGGGCCTGCAGAGGCCTCCTACAAAACTCCATCCCCGCTTTCAGCAGCAGGAAATCCGAGTGCCGTCCCTGCCAAGCCAATGCCTGGTGCCCCCGGAGTGGGACCTGCCGAGGCAGCAGGGCCGAGCCAGGGCAGCACGGGAGCAGAGCAGCAGCTCATGGGAGCAGAAGGGCATTAATCACCTCGCTGTGATTAGGGGCTCAGTGAGCACAGGCTGCCTCGGGGCCTCTCTGCTCCCTCCGAGTGCCCCAGTTTGCCGTGCTCTCCGACAGATGCAGCCCGGCCACGTGCACGAGCCCTGGTGGCTCTGGCTCCTTCCCACCCACCCCCTGCCAGTGCTGCAGGAGGCTGTGTCACCACGGTGGAAATGGCCATTTCTTAATTGCTTTTGGTGCTTTCCTGCACTGGAGACCAGTAAAAGCTGAGTCTGCTTCCCACGATGCTCCAGTTCCCGACTGTGAGTCACCTTTGTGAGGCTGAAACTGGAGCCTTCGGAGCATTACTCAGGAAGAAATGAGGTGGTGGCAAGGACAGGGAGGCCAAGGGTTTTCTGGGGGCTGAACCCCAGGAGGGGCCATCAGGGACAGGCCAGGGCAGCAGAGTTGGAGTAGAGGAGCAGAAGGTGGGAATGAAGGGGACCCAACACTCCACCAAGGGAGAGGGTGACCTGCACCATGTCATCCTGGGGAACAGCACCCACCTCACAAAGCCACGTGCCAGGAGATGCAGAGGTTGTTTTTTTTCCATCTGGAAATACACAACTTTATTCACTCAGAGCCATCCTTTCATCGTGCAGAGATGGATGTGGCCGCACACGTTATTTTAACTTCACGGCTCTCCCATCCGTACATAAAACAGCCCAGGGAGCCGGGGTTGATTCATCTGTTTGCCACAGAAGATGGATCAGTTGGCAAATTATTTTATTGACCCGCAGTGCTGCTCAAGGTCATTTGTTTCAGTGGACAAGCAGCATGCCTGGCATGCAAACAGGGCCGAGAGGGAACCTCCATATGCAGTCGGCAGATCCCAGCCCCGGGAAACTGGCCTTGTTTGGAACCTTCGGCATCAGGCTGGACCCCTCTCAGCCCGGCTGTGCTCGCAGGATAAGCTCGGCGTTTGGGCTTTAATGCTGCAGCTTGCTCAGCTTGTCTCCAGGCTTTTATCCCTGGCTGCTGCTTGGGAAAGAAAATCCCTCCTTCTTCAGCAAAATGTGGTTTGGAATCTTTTTGTTTTGTTCTCAAAGGGCAACGAGAATGATTTGTGATGAGGAAGGTAGGAAATGGAATTAAGTAGCTCAGTCCTCGTCCAAACATAGCCCAGGTTTGTAGCCTGTAGGGATGAGATGTGCACAAAGACCTCGCTGCAGAAAATCCAGGCCCTTCTCCCAAAATCAGGCAGGGAGAAAAATGTGGACTTTTTTACAGCTTGAGTATACCTGAGAGGTTTGGTGAGTATCCCTCCTGCCTCCCACCAAGTGCAGAGACCCCCTGGCTGCCCTGGCACATCTCCCCCTCCGTGTCCTGCTGCCCTGACATCTACAGAGCCATGCACTGCTCCGGAGCATCCCCACTTCCTGCTGCCCTCCCTGAGCTTCCCGTTGAGCTGGGGCCTTGCTAACCTTCATTGACTTGCCTAAACATTTATTAATTGATCGCTGCAGGGTCACCACAGGCTTCTGCTCGCGTTCAGGGGAGATGGGATGTCCAGGGAGTATCCTCGCGTGAACTCCCGCTGTACCTCCGGCTCCGCGCGCTCCCTTCTGCATCTGCTGCTCTTGCTGCTGGAGCAGCTTTTAACCAAAGACATATGGGGCCCATTAACACGGTCTTGCTTGTTTGAAGAGCCTGATCTTGGGAAGAACTGGCTGATTTGAGCTCACAGTTAAAAATCTCAAGCCTAGATACAACCGGGTGCAAGATCAGAAAGCAGAGAGCTGGTGCCAGCCCGGCAGCTGGCCTTTGGCACACAGGGATGCACCAAGCTCGGCATGAAGGCGGGTGAAATCAGACAATGGACAGCAATGGACACAGACCAGATTAATTCTGTTAAAGCCACTGATGTTTCCTTTTGCCCAGCTTAATGCTGAGCCCTTCCTACAGTAGGTCTTGTCCTACCTGCCACCTGCATGAATGGAGGGAACAGGAGTTGGGAGGAAGGACCAGGCTGCAGGGATGTTCAAGGAAGTGATCCTGATGCAAAATACTTGGGCAGAGCCTCTATTCTGCACCTCTGTCTCAAGAAATGGATCTAAAGTAAAAGCTGGGCTTTCTCCATCTGTTGCCCCACCCCGGTCTCCACACTTTTTTTTAAAACTTTACAAATGTACCAGATTCAAAAAAAAAAAAAAAAAAAGGAACAAAAACCAAAAAGGGAAAGTAGCACATCCCTTTGTGCAAGGCTTTCTTCCAGTCCCTGTTAAGTTCCTGTACATGCTGACAGTTTTACAATTTACATGACAGCTGGCTTGCTTGGAGGAGATCTCTGTTAATTAAAATAACACAAAGGGAAAGAAGCGAAATCGTGTCAGCGGATAATTAATTCGGAGCAGGGCACCAGGCTGAGCGCCGATCCCGCTAACAAAACTCTGCAGGAATTCACAGCTTTACAGCCCCGGTCCCGCCGAGCCTCCCAGAGCCACTCACTGCTCAGCCCTGTCCCCCACACCAGGCTGTCCCCTTCCCACAGGACACGCTGCCCTGCTGTGCCCTGGGCACAGGCATCACATCCCAGGGAGAGCTGGCATTTGGACACGTGCCTTCCCAGGTTCCATCCCCAGCCCTCCTGCCCTCCTCTTTGCCAGGGCTCTGCCTCTCCCAAAGGGATCCTTCCTGCTCCTGCCCCTTTGCCCTGAGCCCACGGCCACCCCTTGTCCCACGTGCAAAGGCCATGGGGAGCATCTCATCCCTCCCCACCTCCACTGCTCCATGCCGGGCCTTCCCGGGGCTGGGAGCAGCCAGCAGGGACCCCAGCCAGGGGCCAGCACAGCCGAGGCCAAATCCTCCCTGGTGGCAGCCGGGCGGGTTATCTCCCTGCTCCAGCCCCGCTCAGCATCAGAAGCTGATCCAGAGGCAGCCGCAGCTGTGCCACTGGAGATGGGCCCTGTCCCTTTTGGCCGAGTGGCAAATCCGCAGTGGGATGAGCCATTGGTGCCTCCATGACGGGATGGGACTTATGTGAGAGGCGAGGAATGGGTCCACGAGGGTGGGCAGAGAGGATTCAGGGAGCCCAGGGGAGGCTGGGGAGCGGGGAAGGCACTCCTGCATGGAGTAACAGGATTTAGTGGGACTGAGGACGGCGGAGCGAGCCAAGCCCTTGGCTGCTGGCCGCAGCCCCAGGGTGCTGGCTGGGTGCAGGCTGTGCTGCCACCGTGCTCATCTCCCCTCCGTGCCACCCTGGTGCCAGCAGTTGCTCCTCATGGTGCCCCGGTGCTCCCCATCCCTGGGCAGGGACGGTGGGTGCCCTCAGCACCCTCCCCAAAACCAGGCACTCAGCACCTCACCCACGGAGCCGTGCTTCGTTAACGATTCTGCAGCTCGCTCCCACTGCCTCAGTGTGCTGATCAGGCGGGCTCGGAGATGGGGAACGGGAAAAAAACATGGAAAGAAAAGAGAAAGAGCAGCCCAGGGCTCCAAAGCAGCTGAGGTGTCAAAGACAGAGATTTAATGAATGTGCCTGAGGTTCACCTGAACAGATGAGCACGAGCTAGAAGGAGAGAAGGAAGAAAATGGAAAAAAGGAAGGATCATTTTTCAGATTGGCAGCTCCCCTCCCAGACATCTTTTAACAAGAGAGGAAAAAAAGGCTTTAAAGGGCCAGCCAGCTGCTTCCCTGTGCTGTGGTGGGGACCCGAGTGCTCTGCACCCAGCACAGGGGTCAGACTGGCTTGGGGCTGTGACTCCCAGACCCTCGTGTCCCCTTGGGGACCGGTGGCTGCCCGTGTCCTGGAGGACCAGGGTGCTGTGGGGCCATGGCAGAGAGAAGGATGTGGAGAAACTGTCAAAATGGGACGAGAAGAGGCAAATCAGCAGCTCATCCATCACAGCACCAGCCCTGTGTGAAGGCAGCAGTGTCTGCCTGCAGAGCCGATCTGTGCCCTCAGTGTGTTCAGAAACAGGGCAGGGGGGGCAAGAGCCAGCCCAGGCCAGTGGCTCTGCCCTGTCAGAGCACTCTGGCACACCTGGGCATCCCTGGCCCCCAGCACTCCATGGCTGGAGCTCAGGAAGTTGCTCAGGGAGCCTGGGAGATCCTCAGTTTTCTGAAAGAGAGACTTTTCTTTCTCCAGTGCAGCTCCTTTTCTGTTCTCCTTTGTAACTGTTTTCCACGCATAAACCTACTTTCTAACCACATCCAAGCACTTGGCCATCAGTTTTTATCCAACATTTCCCCTTCAAACGTGTAGAGGGGATAATTTTAATACAATTGTATTAAATGCAATGTGTGATGTATCCCAAGCCAGCAGCTCCTTTGCACGAGGACCAGCACCGCAGTTATCATTTGCACATCACGCCCAAGCTCTGTGGGAACAGGGACAGGAGTACTCCAAAAACAAACCCAGCAAACCCCGTGTAGCCCTGGTGTTCCTGGCCCTCCCAGCTGGGTGCTGGGACCTCTGGGTTCCCCCCAGCCCGTCCCCGACTCCCGCGCTGCGCCGAGCGCAGCAATTAGGGCGATCTGGGTTTCTTTGTAGCTGCAGGACAACATTTTTGAAGGCAGGACTTTGATCTTATTTCCTAAGAGTTTCTCTTTTCCCTTCCTTTTCATGTGTGTTTTCCCTGGGTTTTGTCTCATTACTCAGGTGAAGGCTGATGTTCCCCACGGCGGCCGTGCCGGAGCCGCGGTCCCCGTCCCCCCCCTGCCATGGGACCCGCGGGCACAGGGACGGGGCAGCATCGTCCTGGAGCAAGTTTGTCCGTGGCCTCTCCTGGGCAGAGGCTGCCAATTACGCTCAGCACGCAGAGCTCTGTCACATCGGCTTCTTGTCAGGGAAAACGCCACGCCGGGGTCCTCCTTCCCCCCCATTTTTTGTCTGTGGTTGCTTTTTTCTCGATGTTTTTAATGATTTTGCAAAGGAGCCCTAACGATGGAGATGCTCCCGGTCCCCACGTGCTGCTCTGGGCAGTCTGGGACTGTCACCCCTGGGCAGGCAATGAGGACAGGGACAGGGACAGCCCTTAGCCCAGGGAAGTACCACCAACATCCAGGCAGCCATAGGGGACCTGTCACTCTCTCAGGATGTGCTGTCGGCTCAGCTCTGAGCATCAAAGTCATCCTGGATAAATAAATAAGTAAATCTTGTCCCCTGAACATCAGCATTTCATCTTAAAGCAGGCCCAGCCTTCTTGCAGCCGTAATCCTGCCCAACACCAATCTCTGATTAAAACTCCAGTGCTGAGTGAGTCATAATCCTCAGCACCTCGGGGCCATATTATTATTATTATTACTATTATTATTATTATTATTATTATTATTAACCCATTAAAACCTGTTTTCTCTAAACGAAATAAAATAGGGGCAGAGATAACAAAACTCGCTGCTTTTTCATATATACACATAAAAGAAAGAAACACTTCGTATTAAAGAAAAAAGTTAATAAATGGCCGAGCCCCAGCAGATGGGGGTGTGTGCGGAATTTGCATTTTTCAGATTAACATGCACGAGCGAAGATAGAAAACGCACTTGCCCCGGGGAAATAATTTGAGAAATCTTTGCATATTTTATTTAAAAGCATGCCGCGTTAGGCAGGGTAATAATGCAGAGCGATGGTGATTAGGTTAGGCCTGGAGGGATCGCAGCCTGGGACCCTCCTTCCTCCCCATCCGGCTCATCCTCTCCCTGAGCCCCCCTCAAACCTTTGGTGTTACACCCCAAAGACCCCTCCAAAGAGCCAGCCCTGTCGGGGGGTTGGTGGGTTGGTGGGTTTAGCCCCACGGATTTGGGGCAGCTCCTGGCACGTGGTCCGTGAGCTGCTTCTCTCCACACTTCCATGTGCCGAAGGATTGGCAGTTTGGTTTTATCCCAAACTCCTGAGGCACGGGATGCTCCATCCCCACGTGTGTTGGTAACAGGAGGAAAGGGGAAATCCTCCCTCTGCACTCAGCCCTCTCACAGGTGAGGTGTCTCCCCGGGGCTCTGCAAATCCCCTGGGATTTACAACATTTACAAGGGTCCCAACACCCAGATCCCACAGGATGCTTGGGAAATGCTGGAGGTGGAGTTCCTGGAGGGCTGGCAGCACCGAGGTCCCTCTTCTGTGAAGGTGTTTGTGCCATCGTGTCCCGTTTGAAGCCGGGAACTAAATCAAGGCTCATCCCTAAACGTGCATCTTAGCTAGGAATTCTGCACATGGGATGTGCTTTAAAAATGCCTGAGCTTTGCTGGAGGATTCAGGCAGCCTGGGAGACCTTGGGTGGTCTCTCACAACCTCTGACAGCCTTCTCTGAAAGGTGGTTTGTGTCCCATCCCACAGCAAGGAAGAGGAAGGTGAAGCAAGGCCAGTGCCAGGTGCCAGAGGACCCTCAAAGCCCCCAGGAGCTGTTCCTCCCTTGGGCAGCAGTGATGGGCAGCCTGTCCCTCCCTCCAGGCTCCCAACCCCATGGACATCAGCTCTCAGGGACCTCAGGGTCCTGGGGATTTCACACCATCCTGGGGGTTCCAGGCCATCCTTGAGCTTCCTCCTGCTAATTAATACCAGGCTCTGGCAAAAGCGTGGGCAGATGGAGGTGCCCCTCCAGGAGCCCACCCCTCTGCAGAGCTGGGGGCACTGACTGCAGCCCCCATTAACGCTGGCAGAGCCAGGTGGGGGCACAACCAGTGGTGCAGGAAGTCCCCCAGCTGTGCAGTTTGACGGGGTGATAATTGGGCAGCGGGAGGGGAAGGGAGGAGCGCAGAAAGTGGGAGCACAGCAGGGACAGGGGCTCCTGCACTGAGAGGGAGCTTCTGCCTCGGTGGAGGGAGGGCTTGACAGCTGCCTTGCAGTCCAGGGTGTCTGTGAGATGCCCTGCTCACCTGTGCCCTGCTCTTGCTAGACGTGGAGACACTTAATGGTGCAGATCCTACAGAGCATCTTCATCCCATTCCTGCTGATGGAAAGGTAAACGGAGGGAGAAGCCCCGAGGTCCATCCTGCTCAGAGGTGAGCAAAGCTTTGCTTTCCTGGCTGGCTGGCACATGCCAAGCCTGCAGCCTCCTCTGGGGTCAGGGGTGCTGGGCTGGGGGCTGTGCACTGCCGGGTGCAGCCAGAAGCTGGGAAGACCCCAGCAGCAATGTGAGGAATTCTGCAATTCCACCCAAAAGAGGTAAAAGTGGCAACACCAGGGCCAGGATGCTACTTTGGCCTTGAGAATCCTAATCTTACCTTTAATGTGGCCA